>NC_142846.1:8787878-9090909 GCF_061612785.1 Hesperophylax consimilis
GTATATGTCCACGTCCACGTGTGTGACTATGATTGCAACCGAATGTATAGAATACATTGTCACCGACAACGAGTCTACCTGCAGAGTTTCAGATCGACCGAATATCGGTAAGTGGGTTAATTTTAGCTTAATTAAATCTTGAAAAACCTCACATTCCCGTAAACAAAAGCAAAATTCAAATGGATGTATCTTAAAAAAATTCTGTGTAAAATTTGAAGCGTTGAAAAAAAAATCTAATGGGGCATTTGACCACATTTCAGGAAATTAACGCTACTTGTCGTGTAACGCACATTATCTGTTTCCCCACGCACCGCTGAGTGACTTTAAGTACCCGTCAAATAATTGTCTGCTTCATGTTAATCAAAAGTTTCCTGAGGTGCTAAAATACATCGAAATAATCCGATAACACATAATAATAATCGGCTGGCTAAGTACTCCATCACAACATAAGCAACATTTTCAGCTAACTGTGGTCTTAGTAGATGATTTTCAAATATTTTCAGGTTATTCGTAACCCGAGAATGTAAAAAAAGGCTTACTGTTTAATTTACTGAATAGATTATGCCATGTAAAGCAGATACATATGTACTGAAATTCTATTCCGATTGCTTCAAACTCCTGACACATTAGGTCTGCGAATAGCAACTTCGCAAAATATGCAATTTCACTTAACTACTCCAAAACCAACTTATAATGACTTCACAACAAATTTGAATGGGTATACGAGCACGGTGAAGTAAAAAGGTTGTCATTTCGCTCAAAGTAAATTACATGTGTACATTTTTTTTAATTATAATTTTTATACAATTTTCAGGTTTATGTATTTTATTTACTATAGTCTCGCTTACAGCTGGTCCAACCACCAGACGCGGCCCGTGACTGTAATTACCAGCAGTGCATATCACTTTTAAAATGTACCTAGTCTGTAATTTAGGTGGAGCAAATTAAGAATGGGAACACCTACTGCAATTCATTCTATCTTCTAAGTTATATTTGTAAAATAACTGATTAAATAATACAAAATTATCTTGAAAATAAAGGACACTCAATTCATCGTTGAAAATATAGCGAAACCGTTTGATTTCACCGCGAACGAGTTCCAATGTGTTAATGTTGTTGCGTTAACATTGAACATTAGTATTTCTAAGCGAATCCATTCTAAACGCATTGTATTACGCATGATCAAAGTGATGCAAAATTCACTCGCCGTCAAAGCACTTCGATAATGCACGGATGGGTTATGTATCTGCACTGCTCTAACACGTAATTTGACGTTAAGAGTGTAATCTGTCTCGCTCATGTCACCGTTTCGGCTACTTCGGGCTGTCTCGATACCGCCCGACGCTGTTTTAGTAGTATGGTAAAAGTTGGTTTTGTGCATATCGGGGTATGCACGACCGCTTGCTTTTGCGCGGGATTTTTTACTAGAAGATAGCTCAAATAATGACCTGACGGGAATTACGAATTTCTTACATCGATCACTGGGGCACAGATGTCGTTGTAATTTGTTATGTGGAGATTGAAGATAAGCAGTGCAATGCACAAATGCACGTACCAAGGAACCGCCTCTGCCAACCACTCCGCTCATTCTTGGCATGACTGCTAGACGACTGAAACATAGCTGCTTTGGTCAACTCAAAATCTCATCTTAATATTTCTCTTATAATTCTTGTAACTTTTTTCTCTTCGTTAAAATAAAATTTTAGCAGAAACACCAATTGGCGGAGATGAAATGTAATTCAGTTATATAAATAACAACATGTACGCACTCGCATACTGTCTACTAACACTGTATGCCTGAACATTGGAGGTCTTTAGTCATTTTACAAAAAGTAGCCTCCTTTATAAATAAAACGGTTACCGGATAAATCATCAAAATGATAATTCTTCACATCTTTAAAAAGTTATATAAAGTCATGGAAAGTGATGAAAAAATAACTTTATTAACTAGGTTAAGTAAGTTAGGTTAGGTTAAAAAAAAAATTTTCGTCGTTTTTAATGACTTTATATCACAAGTGTGTTGAATAGTCACTGTGTTGAGTTAGCATGAAACCAAATGAGAGCTGAACGGGAATGGCGCTAGCAAAAAAATTCCAAAAAAGCGAAACTAACAGTCCACAATAGAGTGCTGATACCTACCCTGATGTACGACAGTGAGGCATGGAACTAGCAGAAGAAGAATGAAAGTAGACGGTATTCTGTAGAAATTATATCTCTGCAATTTGTGGTAAAACCATGTATGATCATGTGAGGAATGCGGAGATCTGCAAAGAATGCAAGGCTGATGTAAGTATAATGAGTAAGATTAAGTAAGGCACGCTCATATGGTTTGGGCATGTAGAGCAAATGAATGAACAAAGGAGTGTAAGGGGAATATATTATGCAAATGTGAAAGGTAGACGAAGATGGGTACGCCCGAGATAGACATGGCACGAATCAAATATTTTAGTGGGGCCATTTCAGTAGTCAGAATAATAAAAGAGTATACACGAGACGTTGTATGAATGTGAATGAGGTAATTAGTATGTTACAAGACCTAGTTGTTTGGCGATCCGTCCTCTCTGCCTACCCCTGTGTGAAATGGCGTGATGGTTAGTTAGTTAGATTGTTCAATTTGGCAAAAAATGTGAGGTAACCACTGGTCCGTTCAACCAACGACAAACATTACGACTCGATGAAATGTTTTCAATAAATATGTGTTTAACAAAAATGTTTTTAATAAACATCAGGACTGTGATGAGGTTTCTTACCATTCTCATAGAATATAATGGTTGAAATTTTTATGGCGGAATTAAATGAGAAAAAAATTATTTTTTTTACCCCCATAATATGCATGGGAAAGTTTCAACCCTTCAGGTGCTGGTTCTTTGAATTATTTTCATATTTCATCAAATTAGTAGGGTTGGAAAAGCACTTACATTTATCTTTGGCCGACTGTATTAATATGTTTCTCGGTCATTACAATTTATCAAGTCCTTTAAATTTCAAAAAGATCCGTCTTTCATGAAACAGGGTATTTAAAAAAAAATACTTTGAGATATCGTGACTAAAAAATGCGAACAGAAAATTTAGTCCCGTTTAAAATTGAAAATAGGTTTTTAGAACCTATTTTTGGAATTCAAACCATTTTGACAATTCTTTCAATTAATTTAACAAAATGGTATCTACGTAACCCTTTTTCATTACTTATCATTTTTACACCTTAACATTAGCACCTCATTGGCACATTGAATTTTTGTTCCTTATTTTAAAAACTACCCGAAAAATAGAAAAAAATACCTATTTTGACTTACTACATAAAATACCTAAACACTTTTTTCTTAATAATATGCATGATTAACTAATTTTTTTTCTAATTCTATTTTCGTAACTTGTTTAAAAAAGATATTCAATTTCATTTGGTTGATGCAATCAAACTAGATCACACTGGATTGAAATCTATGTATGTATTATCCCGACCGACTTAGGTAGAACCCCTCGTCTATTAGGACGATTTCACACAACTAAAATTCGGCACACAATTCTTGCGTCATTCACATTCATTCATCACTACCTAAAAAGTTTTGCTATTCGGTAATATCCACTCAAAACTTGTTTTTTTTGCTGTGTTTGGTTTTCAAATAATTTTCATTTAAAATGAAGGGAGTTATTGATTTATTCATACATACTAAGTATGTCTATCCACGGAAATTATTCACCACTATAATTTATTTATTTAAATGAAACCAAAATACTTGGTTTTAAGTCACTTCATCATTTTTACCAACAGTCCACAAAGTTTAAAGTGTTCCCTAATTAAATGTGTTTTAAGATTTTTTTTCACTTGAATTATTTGAATGAAAAATTTAACCGAATATCTAAAAATAAAATGGTGTGTTACAATAATAAAAATGGTATGTTTACAAATCCATATATCAAGCTAAAATAAAGTGACTTAAAACCAAGTATTTTCGTTTCATTTATTAGAAATGTCAAGTCACAATGTGTTGCTTCTTTTGAAAAAATATTTATTTACTAACGGACCATGTCCAATTATAACACAATGCGTATTGGACGAACTTAATAAAAGAAGACATGTTACAATAAAGGATAATTGACAAAAACTGCGGGCGGCACAAAGTTGGGCTTCGCTGGGATACTAACAACAGTTGACCTATAATAACCCAGCCTAACCTAACCTAACCTATCATTTTACTATACATATGAGTACATGTACATTTCGTTATACATATAAGTACATGTCAGATTAGAGATTTGTTTGCTAATTTTACAATCAATGAAGCTTTTTTAGCTTCCGATTTTGTTTCATGTTTTTTTTATTTGGTTGGCAGTGCCTACACTTCCTACAAACAATGCGTAACGTATTATGCCCGAATTTCATATCAGTGTTCTGTCAAAATGGTGCGAAATTATTATTTACGTAAAAAATATTAAATATCAATATTTTTTTAAATTTTAAGTGCAAAAAGTTGTAGTATTTTGTCATTAAGTTAAATCAAATGTTTGTTTTCTTTTTAAATGCGTATTAAAACGGTAGTTTGAATCGACGAAATTGTACGTATTTGTTATGGATTATTTCAAATGAAATTATTCGCCACCATGCCACCAGAGGTGCACTCTGTCGGCCAATAAGGAAACTACTCCAGTGGCCGGTAAAGGAGGGATCGACATTTTTGAGGAACTCTAAAATGCGTGATATTTTGCTATGGAGGCTATGCGGAATTTACCCGAAATATAAGATTTGAATTCGACCAATCAGAGGGTGAAACCGTCCAGACGCTGTTATAATAATACTACAGATTACAACTTTGACAAAAATAGGACACAAAAACAATAAAGATAATGTCAAATCAAGACAAGAACAAGGTGTTGATGGAATTAACGACTTTTGCCACATGAATAAAAAATATTACTTGAGTAATGACAAGTTCATTACAGGAGTTCACAAATCTTGCCATTCTGGACAATGGTGAATGGTATCCATAATTTGTGGAGTACAGTGTAAAAGCATATCATTATTTCTGAGTCTACGGGAATGTATACTGATAGTGATGAGTTGTAACAAAGTAAGTGAGTAAATCATACCATTCATATTTTTGAAAATGTAGATGAAATCAAAGTCCTCCCAAAGTTTTTCTAATGTAAAATTTTTTTCATTTTTCTTCATTACATAATATATTATTATAATGCAGTACTATATTTTATTTTTAATGACAGACAAATAAAATTAAAAAATTACACTTTTATTATACAAAATGCTGTACCTCTCCACAGAAGTGTGATATTTATCTTGTAAAGTATTGATAAAAACTCTTCGATAAAAGGTGCTGAAATTCGAAATATATATTAAAGTGATGAGAGATGAAGCATTATTAAATTTTCCCTATTTTCCACATATTCGTTGCCTATTAGAGATTATTGTTGTATTAAAGTTAACGAGTTGAAGGGAGGGGGTGGAGCGTCGGAGGGGTGTGGGGAGGCTGATAACTTATAGCGGTTGAGGGCCGCAGGGGGTTGTAAGAGGCTTTCGTGGGAATTCCTTTACACCACATCGGTATTTCAATATCACGAAGATCGGAGAATCAATTAACGTAGTGTATGGGGCCATTATTGCATGGCTAATACTGTGTTGTTTTACTATTATTTCGTGGAGGTTAAATTGAGTATCAATGATCATGGTCGGGACCGTCATTAGCACGTGTTGGCAAAGTTCTGTTTATTTATCATTGAATCATCTTCATATTATCTTTTCTATTCTTAGAAAAATAATTTTTTTGTGAAAATAGTTGATAAACAGTTTCCGACAGTTTTTAAATAGAGTACCTACATTATCACAAACGTGTATAGAATCAATAATACGCTAACGTTCGTTGCATTCATCAATAATTAAGGCGATGCCATACGTAGTAATGTAAAATCATGTGTTTTTGGTTTGAAAATTTGGTCTCCTAGAAAGGTTTCAGATGCTTTAATTAAATACTGTGAGTACAATACATCTTGGTCTTAAAAATAATCAAATATTTTTTAGATAAGTTTTTTATAAACCCAGAAAAAAAAATTTATAAGGCCTATGAAAACTGCTTTAAAGTTAAAAATCTCCTACTAACGAACCCATTTTCGTTTATGATTTTATTGTATAATGTGGAAATTTAAGTTATTTATAAAATGATCGAAAAAAAAAAAAATATTTATGCCTGAACATCCACACAATAAAATAAAAGGCACTTTTTGGCCATGGTTTTTTCTTGCATAAATCAAAACAGGCGGATGGTGTGAAGCGGGAATTTAAACCTTATCGCCATGTAAGTAAGGGTTGTAATTGATATCGGCTCAATTTAAAATATTACAAGACGTAGAGCATAACCTTAAATATTATAAAAAATAAATTATACAAAATTTAATTCAAAAGGTTAATTATTACTAGGAGATAAAACCATTTGCATACATCAATTAACGCAGTCATATTTAATATAAGATTTTAAATACGAAAATAATATTAATTGATTGCATACTTCTACAAATATTCTAAATAAAACCTGATATTCAATGATATTAAAATCTTCATTATCAGTATTGATCCCATGTGGTGTCGATTGTAGCCTTGAAAAATATTTTCAATTTGGTAGGCGGGTTTCGGGTACCGCCGCCCAGGGAACCTTTTATTGGATAACCAACACCTCTTCCATAGTTTACCCCAAGTGCTTCGCTACGTTTGATGATTTATCATGGGTGCCCGGTTTCATCGGGTAAGGTGTGTTCAGCATGCGCCTGCCCACCAACTGCGTGGTGTGCCAGATCGGGAGAGGCTGGTTTGGGGAGACTCTTTAACCTCCCCAACTGATCTCTCATCACATGTGTGTAAAAGCCCGTACGAGCGTATAACAAAAATAACTAAAAAAAATAAATATCTTCTTGATTCTATCTTCTTCTGGACATTATACATAGTTGCCTTGACATCCAAGATATCTTCGCCGCAAACAAAAATATAAATCTCCATGGACACTCAAAAGAATTAAATAAAACTCCTTTTGCACCCAATCTTAGGAAACATTTCCTTACAAATAAAGTAGTGGAATCACAAAAAAAACTTCCTCAACATGCCATCAATGCTTCCAATATAAACCAATTAAAAAGCTTGATTGGATTCTTATTTGGAGGAAAAAACAATAGTTTTTTTTTAAATTTAAAACAACTCAATTATCAACAGTTAAACTCATTGTGAAACATTGATATAATATTATGTCCCGCTTGTTCATTAAATAATAATGATAAATGCGGCATATAAATTACCTTAGCCTCCTAAAATAAATATAATTAGTTAATTTAATACAATTATTTAATTTAGTATAATTATATCTTCCCCAAAAATTAGATGAAATACTCATTCTAGACCTCACAAAGCTGATGGGAAAATAGCCTGGAAGTTTGCAAATTAGTTTAGTCATAAGAAACGAGGCGGGGGACGGTTTTCTCGCAAAGAAAATTCCTATAACTTTTGGATAGCGACCGGACTCGAGCAAAATAAAAGTTGCTCATAACGGACCCACCATCTCTCCTGATATCCTGCTACCCTGGAAAGATAAATAATAATATGATTTGGATTTTTATTTTATCGGACGCGGGGAATTTTTCCGGCCTGTTTCTGGGGGGAAGTTTAACAGATAAGCGGGCTGTATGAAGTTACGCGATTTTCAACTTACATTTTTATTAAAAGGCTAACTGATTATTGATTAAGCATACCAAAGTCCTCTTTTGGACCGTTTTGTCTGTAAATCTGTTCAGATTTTCTTTCCTAGACAAAAACCTAGTTTAAAACGTATTAAAATATTAAACATAAAAATATGTTTTTGTTAATGATAAACTGATGTTTATAAGACAAGGTTTCTTATGCATAGCACAAAGAATAACAAATTATTATAAGCAATAATTAGTCGCCTGAAATATCCATACAAATTGAAAATATCTCCCTATTAAAAAAAATAAAGTTGGTTATTTACAGGTGAAAAAATATAATAAGCAGTAATTGTTGAGAAATGTACTAGTACATATTGAATTATTTGGCGTGTTGGAAATAAGCCGACGTAGCTCAGTGGTCCAGAGCATCTGACCGGACATCAGAAGGTGCGGGTTCAATTCCCGTCAGCGGCATTTATTTTTACTCGGGAGATATTTTCAATTTTTCTGGATATTTCAGGCGACTAATTATTGTTTATAATAATTTATAGAAATATGTCACCTCTCTATATTATTTCGACAAGATAAAGTGCTTTATAAAGCCATGTGTTCTGTTTACAAGATAAATTAAGCTTGCAATTGCGGATATAAAACACAACAGGGCGGAAATAAATATATATTAAGATTTTTTTTACATTTACACACGTTACCAAATAATTAATCAGAATCTATTTTGTGGTTACTCTAAATTATTAAATTATTAAAATTAATAATCTTTTATAAGCGCCCTCCGCAAAATAATCTCCGATAAACTGTAGAGGATATTTGTCTTATCGTTGTTCCGTTAGTCGTCCGGTCTACCGATTTCCGAATTCAAGGAAATTTATTCACTCCCTCAGATGTCCTGATGTTAATTATGCGATCTGCCCAAGGGGGGCGTTTCCGATTAGGGCTTCAGAGACCATGCCCTGATTAGGGATTCTGTTTCAAGACGGTCTCTCTGATCTTGATGTATCACAATATATAACTTTCAATGTAATGAAATCATGTAATATATACTACACGTATTTTATCTAAAGAAAGGATCCCTCTTCCTTAGAATTACGGAAGTTAGGTTATTGCTTAAAAAAATAATGATTAATTATCCGTAATGGCATAGTTAATGTCCTCTCACTTGAAAATCCACTCTGGTACCATCAAAAATATTCAACATAAATTTCTAAGATATATTAACTATAAACTCAGTCTACCTACAAAAAATAAAATTTCAACAACTTAATGAAATAATTAAAATTATTAAAACTCTCCAATCGAAGACCATCTTGATTGACTTTTATTTTTAAAATTGAACTTTAATTTAATATTAATTTTAATTTAAAAATTAGAATTGACATTCCGACTTGTAGATGGTATTGTAGACAGTCCTAATTTACTAAGCCTAATTATTTTCAATATAGTATACTAGCTGGCGTGTACCAGACCTTGCTTGACATTTCTATACTTCTATAAATACAAAATGCATGTTTTATATATACAAACCTTCTGGAAGAAATTTTCTAAATCATCAATCAATCAAAAAATCCGTTGCGTAGTTTAGAAGAACTAAGCGGACAATAGACAGACGCGGATAGGATTAGAGATAAGCGATAAGAAATATACACTAGAAAAAATATTTTTTATTAGTTATTTATTAGTTTAAGTAACTGAGCAATAATTTTCGCCCTTTTTGATTTCAGGTAATCTTAATTAAAACCAAGTGATGATTATCTATGTTACTCAAATATTCTATTGTTGAATCGCTGAGTGAGAACATAATAGAAGCTCAATCATTTGAAGGCGTTTTTGATTCATATCCATTGATAGGTAGCCTAGACTCAACTTGAAATAAATCATTCTGGTATTGGTATGGTACACAACAGAACTTGAATGGCCTTACGCAACAAAAGGAAAAATATAACGTTTATTTTTGGTTTTCTTTCAAAACATTGTAAGTAATCCAGATATCTTTATTCCTCCATCGGGCGTACCTCTTTTTCAAAAATTTTATATTTAATTATTGAAAACAATATAAGCGATTCTTAAACAAAAATTCTGAAACAGAAAAATCAGAAAAAGATACGGTCACATCTAGGACTCGAACCCAAGACCCTTGCCTTGCCAGGGCACCGTTCTACCAACTGAGCTAATGGAACCCTATCTCCTTTGGTCATATTTAACTGTGTCATACTTCGAATAAAAACTACCAACATTGTCTTCATTCGTTTTCATTTATTGAAAATTCTTATCTTAATATATGATACAGTTAAATATGACCGAAAGAGATAGGGTCCCATTAACTCAGTTGGTAGATCGGTGCCCCGGCAAGGCAAGGGTCCTGGGTTTGAGTCCTAGATGTGACCGTATCTTTTTCTGATTTTACTGTTTTGGATTTTCGTTTAGAAATCGATAATATAGTCTTTCATAATTAAATATTACAATTTGAGATTTTACTCACTAAGTTAGTCCAAAAAATAAATATAAAATTCTTGATTTTCAGTTCTTTGAAAAGACAATTACCTTTTTAGAGATGTATATGAATAGAAAAAATAAATATGACTACCTAATGAAACACATTTTGAAACAGGTTTAAACATTATTGTTTGTGCAATGTACCTGAGAGGTCACCGTCAGCATTTCTACTTATTTTTATAAAAATAATGTTTTTAAACCGATACATGAGATAAATAAACAAGTGTGAAAACGATAAAAAGTTAGTAAGGGGTTCGATGCGCCTCTTAAAAGCAATAAGGTTCTGTGGAGGGGGTGATCCGACGCCGCTACGACGGGGAGGGTGAAATAAAAGATCTCCGTCAATGTCTGTCAGATCAGGTGCGCCGGACAGAGGGATAAAGACATTTATGTCGAATTCACTGATCTAACAATTTTGATCTAATATATCTGAGGCATTTAAATTACTGTAACGGGTACGTCAAACAAATACAAAGTGAAATAACGATTATTTAAAGGAAGATTATTTGAATAGACGCTAAGTGACAATTATGTAGCCCTTCAGTTATATTGTATAAGGGACTCTAGCATGAAATCTAACATCGACACCGGTGATGATCTCCATCAACAATATTGGTTATTAATCGACAATTATGATAAAAAAAACTACACCTGACATTTGACATCGATTAAAATATCGTTTGTTTATTGAAGCTTCCACTCCGTAGACAGGCTTGTCTACTTATTGTGGCTAAAATCAACTTGAAAAAACAGGTTTTTTGAAGGGGATTTAAACTTGTGAAAATGGAGTCTCAACACATCCACAAGTCAAATATTTGTCACAGACGGCTAGCGACTAAGTTTAATTAAACAATCAACAAACATTTCAAATTATTAAATAAAAGATTGTTATAGATGTGACGAATCAAATTTCGTCACAAAATTATTTGAATTATAAACTGAATGTGTCCCGCAGTGTGCACCCAAAGACAAAGAAAGTGTTGAGAGACGTGGGTTGTAAGGAAATAAGTGATAAGTGCGGGGTAGAGCGACAGGTCCGACGAGCTCAGGAACGATGACAGTGAAGACCGCGGCGGGAGAGAGAGGATACTGAGACAGGAGTGGTGGTGAAATACGCATTCCCCGCCCAGCGGTGTGCTGCCGGGCGGTGGATGAAGAAGTAACAGTCAAATTCGAGAAATCGATTTGCAAGATATATTGTCCCCGCCCGGCGACGCAATGCTGGGCGTAAGACGAAGAAAGTGCGGTGACCTGACGCGGCCAGGAGGGCCTGAGTTGCAGAACTTCAGAAGCTGTCACCTAGGACTTCGGCCTTACTAAGGCCAACGCACAGAACCAACTCAGTGACAACAGTGTAGTTACAGTGAACAATGACGATGTGAATAGTGGAGAAGCAACCCCGAACCATACGACAACTAGTTAAGTTATAGATGTAAGTAAATATAAGTATAATTTAGATTTTGTATTACAACTTAGATGTTTTATAATTAAATTCACCTCGCTTGTCCCCACCCAAGCCACCCGAATTGGTGAGAAGGCAGAACATGCGACTGAGGAGGTAAGTATAAAACAACAATATGTTTAAATATTATTATGAGCTAGTTGCCGGAGGATATATTCTCGATTATGTTACATAGAAAAATGTAAAATTTTGACGTCTCAATACGTCTACTGGTTTACGCAATCGGTAAAATGGCTAGGTCTTGCCAACGTAGAACGTTATTCCCCAACATTAATAAATTTATCGATATATTGAACAGCGATCGTTTAGCTTGGGATATCAATTAACTAATATCAACAGCTATCTTTATCTTGCCAATGTTGCCTAGTTATCGATATGGCCCCAAGCTGCGGTCTACAGTGTTGAGATCCCAAAATTTTTAAAGGATTTTATTTCAACATCTAGAAGTGGGTAGACTTCATCAGGTCACTGAAAGTTATCATTTGTGAGCAAGTTTGATTCTCTTCTCCTGGGTACGATTGAGTCACACCTGTCGTCCATTAGTCGTTCCAAATGCCCGGCATTGTTCTATTTGAGTTTGGCAACTGTAATGTAAATGTCGTCCACTTTTGTCTTGTCTCTGTCCTTTTCATTAGTTTTCCAGTCCCGCCACGCAGACCCTACCTTATTATATACCAGTACATTACATGACCCTTTCCCTGGCCCTTTGTATGGCTGAATTATTCAACAGATTCATAATAATTCATTATCTGACAATCAGGACACATTAGTGTTTTATAAGGCACCCTATTTATGTACGCACAAAAATAGACAGTGGTGTTCTCATAGCATTTTTTTTAAAGCTTAACTTGTTTTGTAAATATAATTCTGTTTATTACTTTGATTTATAATTAGTCTTAAGAAGCACGTGATAAGTTTAATTGACTTTGCATCAGAAAGTCGCGGATCCTATTTGTTATTTATTATTAATACGCAAATCGTAAAAATACATTTTTCTCTTTTTGTTTTTTTTATTTTTTTTAACTATAAAGCATTGATACCATAATACAAAATATTTGTAACCAAATAATTTAGTTGCCAGTTAGTTGAGAAATGTTCTTGGAAGCTAGTCTATGAACTGATAAAAAACGTTAAAAAAATTCTAATTTGTTTACATTTTAAGGTCATTTCGTAAAAAAATCTCCTGTCCTAAAGATTTTCTAATTCTCCAGTCTTATACATATCAACTCTACTTTTGCGAAAAAACCTTCTGATAAATTTAATATCAACAGGTTAAAACAGTAGTAAATTTAATGAACAGTGTTTGTACTGGGTGCAAAGTCGTAAACGTCTTAATAAAAATATGTTTATCTGAAGTCACCTGCTAGGTAAGTATGTTTTTATCTAAAGTCACCTGCCAGGTAAGTATGTTGTTTCTGAATCTGTTTGTAGGTAATAAATTAGATAGGGCCTAGGAACTCCCAATAAATAAAGCGCTATAAAGTAAATCCAATCATTATTTATAATAGAGAATAGCACTTGATGATGTGACAAAGACGAGCACAATAATTACTTATACTAATATACCAATCAATTTGACTTAGAACACATATTGTACTATCTAGAATTCGTCTTCTATTTGCGGGTACTGCCGCCCCGGGAACCATTCATTTAGATAACACACACCCCTTTCACAGGTCACTCCCAGGGGTTTGCTACGTTTGGTGACTTAGCAGGGATGGCCGAGATTTTTGGTCTTGGCGGCGGATGCATCTGCCCACCTACTGCGTGCGTGGTTGAGAGAGTCGTTTTGACTTCTCCAGCCAGACTTTTAATATTAGGGATGGATCCATAATTCAATTACTCCCTCGAGAAAAAAAGTCCCTCAATACAGCGTCCTTAAAGAAGACAGGGGTCTTGAGGGATTTTTTCCCTCAGGGCCTGGTGTGGAGCTAATGGAAAAAATATTATGTATATCATTTCGTGTAAGAAGTTTCCTGTAGGCTTGGTAGAATAACTTAATTCATTTCGCTTTAAATTAGTTATTTAAATAATGTTCCTAAACCCTCTTTGTATTCATACCAGGATTCTGGGTTTGTCTCAACGAGTTTTAAATGCAAACGTAATAAAATCCGAAAGCTCTTAATTCAGAAATCCTGTTTTAGGCCAACTAAAACAACCCGCAGAGGACTCTAAAGATCAGTCAAGTACTCTACTTATTATAAATGTTAATTTATAATTACAAATAAAACGAAAATAAACGGAAACAGCAAAGAAAATTGTTGCCTTGAGAGAATTCTCTTTATGCATTGAAGGGATTTGCAATGCTGTATCGAGGATTACGAATATGGAAAACATTAGATTTTGCATACGTCTGCCTTCAAATTTTGCATAAATTTCCATTAAGTACACATAGTCAATGGGAAATCGAATCAACGCTATTGGAATTCCAAAGCTGTCAAGACTTGAAGCGTCATCTTGCGATGGAATTAAATTCCGCAGATTTGATTAAGTTGGGAAAAGGAATTCTCTTTTTGATCAATGCTTGTACCTCAAGAACGCTCGCTAATAAATATGCAAATACGAAAATCAATACAAGTGGGAAGATTTAAATGAGAAAAAAGATTTTTGGAAGTTAAAGAGTTATTCCAAAAAAGTTGATTTTTCTTTTAAAGAGAGTTGATATTAAAAGCATTTGATTGTTCTGGATTTTGTTTTGAATGCTTTTATTTACTTTTTTTACAAGGAAACAAGATTCTTCAAGGCTTTGCGATGTTTATATTTGCAAGGATATTAATAATAATTGAAACGAAAAATAAGCTCAAATATTTGTCTTCGGAATATATACAATTTTTTTTTTCAAAAAAAAAATCAGTACGAATTGGACAGCTAGGGTTAATGTGAGGGGTTGGGCAGTTATTCGAAATGTGAAAAGTAGTCATTTTTTTAAAATTGTTTTGGAAAAAAATAATTTAAAAAAAATAAACCACAAATAAGTCACCGGAGAACTAAATTTATTTTCACATTTTTAACTCCAAATAAAGTAAGGAATCACCGGTTAAAGTAAGTCAAGTACGTATCTTAACACCCTGTATATTATACAGTGGCAGATATAGGGGTAAATATAGTGCTAGATAAAGTGGTAGATATAATGGTAGATAAAGTGGTAGATAAAGTGGTAGATATAATGGTAGATAAAGTGGTAGATATAATGGTAGATAAAGTGGTAGATATAATGATAGATAAAGTGGTAGATATAATGGTAGATAAAGTGGTAGATATAATGGTAGATAAAGGGGTAGATATAATGGTAGATAAAGTGGTAGATATAATGGTAGATAAAGTGGTAGATATAATGGTAGATAAAGTGGTAGATATAGTCATAGATATAGTGGTAGATATAGTCGCAGATATAGTGGTAGAAATATTCGTGGATAAATTGGTAGATATAGTCATAGATGTAGTGGTAGATATAGTCGTAGATATAGTAATAAATAGGTAGTGGTGGCGGTAAATCAGCATGGCCCTAAAGAAAAACCACCGTTCAGAATCGAAAAATTGCTCGAAATTGTCTAAGCTATGTTAAGAACCAGAACTGAATAGCCAGGTACATTCCTACCATCCTCTTCTTTATCTCCTTCTCTTCCTCAATCTCTTGCGCTGACCTGTTTTAGAAAAAACGTCGTCAGATGCCAAAGTGCCAAAATGCCAAGATGCTAGTTTTTCAGCCTATCGCTCCATCGTAAAACATGAAATCAGTGAAGCTTTTAAAAATCATTTAACTTCAATGGAAGAAAAATTATCTATCAATCCCAAACAGTTTTGGAAGTACATTAAGGATCTAAAAAAATCCAACAACTCATTTAAGTCTATGATTCTTGACGGAGAGGAATTGACTACTGATGATAAAATCGCAAATAGTTTTGCGACCTTTTTTTCATCTGTTTACAAACATGTCCAACCAACTCTCAATATTGACTCTACCCTTCACACTGTACAGATTGGGCCCTCATTCGACCTGGTCAGTATTTCAGAAAAAGATGTTAAGGAGGCACTCTCAAATTTAAAGAAACCTCACTCCATCGGTCCTGACAATATTCCAACATTTATACTAAAGGGTTGTTCCGACCTTTTAATACCACCATTATGTCATCTCTTCAATGTTTGCCTAAAAAACGGGATTCTCCCAGACATCTGGAGATTAACTAAAATAACCCCTATCTACAAGAAGGGAGATAAACGCGATATCCGGAATTATCGACCAGTTGCCGTTCTATGTTCCATCATGAAAATATTCGAGAAAATTCTACATAAATATATACTTAATCACGTTAATCCAATTCTTGATGACCGTCAATATGGTTTTAGACCCCAGATGTCAGTAACATCAAACCTCTTATGCATCTCAGATTTCTTATCACAAACTCTCGACAATCGGGGACAGGTGGATGTTGCTTATTTCGACCTGGAAAAAGCATTCGACAAGGTTGACATCGACATTCTTCTAAATAAGCTAGCTTCATTTGGTTTTTCCAAAAGACTACTCTGTTTTTTTGCTTCATATTTTCGAAATCGTAGACAGTTTGTTTATTATAAGGGTTCCAGTTCTTTGGAATTCACAGTTTTTTCTGGAGTTCCTCAGGGGTCTATCCTTGGACCACTTCTGTTTCTGATTTTTATCAACGATATTGGTTCAGTCATCACACATTCGCTGTATTTACTATTTGCAGATGACTTGAAACTATATCGTTCAATAAAAAACCATCTTGACTGTATTCTCCTTCAACGTGACATTGACTGCGTCTCAAACTGGGCCAAAATAAATGGCTTGAACTTCAGTACACCCAACTGCAATATCGTCTCGTATACAAGATCAAAGAAACCGCATTTATTTGAATATACAATCAATGAAATTATTCTCCAACACCTAAATCAAATCAAAGATCTAGGAGTTATTTACGACAGCAAACTAACCTTTCACCAACACATCGATGATTTAATAAGCAGAGGATACAGGCTTCTCGGCTTCGTAATTAGAAACTCATATCCGTTTCGTAACACAAAAACACTGACGTTATTATATAACACACTAGTCCTAAGTGTACTTGAATCAAACTCGATCATCTGGGCTCCACATGAATTAACATACACTTTACGCATTGAAAGAGTCCATAAAAAATTTTTAAGGTTTTTATTCTCGCGGCTCTATGGACGTTACCCTTGGCTTTACCCATCGATTTATATATTAGGCATGACCAATTACCACTCCCTAGAGACACGTAGAGGTATTGCTTTGCTTAAATATTTTTTCCAACTAATAAACGGTCACTTATCTAATAATGAGATACTGGCCCAATTAAATTTTTTTGTACCAGAGTCTCACTCTCGAGGACGTCATCACAATTTTCTATATAGTAGAGCAAGCCGCACTAATTTATTAATGAACTCACCTGTGGGGAGAGCTACGTGCTTTTTGAATGCGGTAGATAAGAAATTAGATTTATTTTTTGTGTCCTATAGCGCATTTACGAGATTTTTGGCATTGCATATACACTGCATAAATGGTACAATTATAACGTCTTAGGCTTTATTACCTGTAATTGTTATAAATAAATGTACAAATTATATATATAAATAAATAAAAAATAAATAAGTCTCACTGGCTACGGACAGTTTTGAACACTGTGAAAACTCTGTGAGTTAACTTTTTTTGAAGCCCCTCGATACGATTCTCGGAGTGTTTTAGTTGTAAAATGTAATAATACATTTTTTAATATAAATGCTTGCAATATATATTATTTTTGAACCTGAACAAAAGTAATTTTCCTTTCCTCAATAACTGTAAGTAAGTAATCCATCCCGAAGATGTAAAACTCAATATAACATCTCTTTTTGGTTTAACACATCCGGTAATTCCTTTGCGTTATCTTTAGAACTCCTTTTCAGCAGGAGATTGCTGGTGAAAATTAATAAATACTGGGCTTAATGTTCTTGAGAAGTTTACACAGAAATCGAGTTGAGCTCAAATTTCAAGCAAAACTTTGACTAAGCGTTTCTCACATTTATATCGAACACCAGTGGTTTCTTGCCTTACAACTTTTAAGTTGTTTTAAGCCTAGAAATTACCTTCCAAATGCTCCCAAAATCATGTTCTAACTTGTTGAATTGTATTGTTTGCCGGAATCCTCTAAATGTAATAAATTAAATTTTTAACATTGCTTTAAAAACAACTATTCGCCCTGATCTGTGGGCATGGATGCTTTGATGGCAAAATAAACGATGTGCATCTTAAAAAGGCTTAACATATCCTTACAGGATCTTACTAACGATTCAAGTGATCAAGTGAAACAATTACATGCAATTAGGTACACTAAAACGTGAAATGGTACCTACATGAAATTGAACTCTTTATAACTACTAATTAAATTTAAAAAAACTGCGTACCGCGACTAAATACCAAGGAAGGTAAAATATTATCTCTTTCAAGTTACAGTGAAAAGAAAATTTTGAGGAAATCGTGTGATTGGAAGACGGCAAATATCTTTGATAAAGAACTTGAAGAACTTGGCTGAGATGATTATCGCTTTTCAACTTTATGCAACAGCAGACCGCGGTATTTCCAAATGTTCGTCCCCAATTTCTGCTAGGAGATATAATAAAAAGAAATGCTAAACGTTGACACGAATATTTTTTGCAGATTTCGTTACTGCAATGACAAAATTTTTGATTTCTCTTTTATGCGTCTTATTTCTAGTTTGGATATAAAACATAGTTGGTAGTGGATCAAACAAGCATTACATACCTTAGTGCGAACATAAGATTTTGAACTTTTGCAATACTATTTTATTAACTCATGTCAGAAATTGAAATGAAAGAAATGGGAATGAAATATTCTCAGGGAAGGGAGTAATATTTTTAATAACTATTAGTAAGATCTCAATATTCCAAATCACCTATAATATTCCTTTAGCTTTACTGATTTGTCGGAACCGAATCAGCAGAATATTTACCAACCTTCCTCCCGCATCTCTCCTTCCTTCCCACAATATCATTCAACCTATAACAATCACAAAATTTGAAATTCCATAAATACAACAATTCAAGACTTGTGAGATTTCACTAATGAATATAAAATAAAAGGAATCTGACTAGGTACCGAAGATAATCACCGAAAGCTGAATGGTTTTTTATCTCATAACTTTTTTTAAAACGAGATACGCAGATTTTATTAACATTTATTTACGAACTTATTTTATATGAAGATTTTGATTACCTACTGCTGTTTTTCTTAATGCCTCTTTTAATAAAAGAAGATAAATTATTTTAACCAAACAATACATTTTTTTGGAAAGGCAATGAATCACTTAGCGGTGACACTGTTGCTATACAATATGGGTTCAGGATTCCCAAAAGTCTGCGTGGGTACTTTATTGATCTTTTAAAGTTAAGTGGTTTTGGTAATCGGACGAATTTATTATTACTTTTATTAGGTTAAGTATGTTTTGATAAGGAAACTTTTCTTGTTATTGTGGTAAATATATTACATTTTGAGAAAAGGGTTTGATAATAACGCTGTGTTAGAATTTACGTTTAATAATAAAACTGTAGTGCTTCGTAAAGCCGACTGACGTAAACATTGTCTTAAAATGTTAACATCTGCAATTAAAGCGGTGTTAAGAGTTTTGCCGAAATATTTTCTGTAAAACGTTTTACTAACTTTACTTCTAAAAATATAACTACAAATTTTATATGACCATTACTTTAACATCAACAATGATTGATGATTGCTTACGTGTACCATTAATAGAAGACGGTTTACATACCTACACTAGAAACGTAAACCGCAGGCTTTTGTGCTCTCAGCAATGCTTCAAATGTTTCCTTTGATAGTAGCCCAGGCCATTTAACAAAGATCTGTTTGTTGTCATGTTATATTTAAAAAGGATCTGCATTGGTTTCATGTGTTATTTAACAAGGATCTGCAATGTAGTCATGTGATATTTAACAAGGATCTGGATTGTTGTCATGTGATGTTTAACAAGGATCCGCATTGTTGCCATGTGAAATTTAACAAGGATCTGCATTGTTGTCATGTGAAATTTGGCTCTTATGTCTCTTCGTTCATAACCACCCTTGATATTTGAGTCTTTTTTCCATCAAATGAGGAGATTAACGTCGTAGACAAATCGGTGTTCCTTCATTAACTGTACATCTTTGACAGTTATTGGTATTGTCCACTAACAGAACCGGTTCTGTGAATAGTCCTACTGTTTCGCGAAGTTCCTATTCTTTGATTAATTTCCCGGTTCGTTGAAGTTTTTGAACCATCTTCATCTACGGAAACTTTTGTTTATTTAGCGTATACGAATTAAATACTAAAATAAACATGCCGTATTTCTTTTTTAGGGCTAAAGTCAGAGTTTTTTACAACATGCTGAAAATAACACGAGTCACTCTCTAAGTATTTAAAATGCTTAAGTTTATCATCACTATTTGACAACGTGCGTCGTAACCTTACGAAATAAATAAAATATAAAGCATAATACTAAATAAACAACAATAAAAAACACGTGAAATTATACTGTGTACGTTTTAGGGCCGCATAACTGTCTGTTTCCGACGTTAAAGTAACGTAGGTACAGCCACGTCGTAAAAATACAGGCGACCCAGTACACCTACCTAATTCCCGTGTACCTTCTAGCGTTTAAATTAAAAATTCTAATGACTTTGACAAATACATACATCATCGCGCTGTTTGCGGGTCAGAAGTTATTTCAACTTGGCCGCCCGAAAATCTGTATGTGATTAATTATTATAAAAGAAGAGCGTTATTTTTATTACGTTATTTCTGCAAATTTTTCCAAGGCTGAAAAAATGCGCAGAGGAATCAAATTATCCAATTAACGTAGCCTGCTTCATTTTTTCGTGTTATCAAATTATGAATGATTTGTTTGTTTGATTGTTTAAAAAATACAGTAATAATTAACAGTGTGGTTAAAAATATTTTACACTTGTGCATTGAAAATAAATAAAAATCTACCTTAAAAATTAAATATAAAACATCTATTTAACAAAACAATTAAATATAAAACCTTATATCAGTATTAAGATACCTGGAAACTAAAACTATTATTAATTATAACATAAGCCCTTAAATTCTGAACCGCTAAATATTGATAAGAAGGTCTACAATAATTTACGAGGATTAACTGCAAAATTCAACCGAAGGAGGCATTTTCATATTTACGATTACTTCCATATTTCTTGAAGCATTACGTTTGTGCGCCTTTAGTTAAAAGCTTTTCTATTATGTATTTTTTTTTATTCTCAGGTCCATTTTCATCTTGCGTTACAATCTTAAACGATATCTAGTCTTATATAAAATGCGATTTAAACAATATAAAGCCCGAAAAAGGCAACCTTATTCAAGCTACTTCCGCTGTAGGAATAAATTGCCGAAAGCTCCCTAAACCCAAGGAAATTTAGATTTTTACACAAGAACGGCTTTGTAGGCAGGATAAAAAATGAAATTTTCGGGATGCAGTAATTTGTGCTATGATATATTATTACTCTTATACACAAGGACGCTCCTTCTTATTTTTCAAAGCTCTGAAGAAAGAGATGCTTATTTTTCAGGGAAGGGTTTCAGCTTAGGTTTCTGGGAAATTGAAAAATATATGCGTTATATTTTGTTTAAGAAAGGTGCAAAATAAGCCACTGTAATTAAAAGGAAATTTACACAGACTTTGAGGTGAACATAGCGATTTAATTTTTAGGTTGAATATAGGTTTAGAGTACATTTATTGCTGAAGTTTACTAAAACATACTTTGATCACATTTGTATTGGCAAAAATAATTATTAAATGGATACAAAAATTTTCTAAAACATTTGTAAATTGACGTTTTCCCATAATAATGAGAAAATATCTATTATATTGCCAATAACATAATTTTAATCATAATATATCTAAACATCTCATTGATTGTCCTATAGTGTAGGCAGAGAGACGTTTCCAAACGTACAAAAAAAACGTCTTGGCAGACATTTTGATAGAAATCACCTTACCTCTTCAGTTATTCTGACTCTTGACATGACCTGACTCAAGTAATCGGTTTGCTTGGTTATTCCATATCCTCCTCGCACGTTCCCGATGCACTTTCATGTCGTATACGTATATTCCAAACAAAAGATGGAAAAATTAAAGCAAAATTTTGAAACAACAAAAAGACGCGGGATTAATATTCCCAATTGCCCTGTAAAAAAACTGTGGGAATAGGTATCATTTCCATTTACAAAGCAAAGTTAGCAAATAATAATACAAATTATCTCCACTTATTCAAAAAAAGATATCTCTACCGTATCACTGCACGGTCCCGGGGGTGTTAAATATTTAAAGTACGGATACGGTATCCCACGCGGCGCCCTTGATGAAAATTATTCTGCCGGGGAAAAAGCATCCACGAGGGAAACACCCCAACGATAACAACAGGATGGTTTAAAACGCAAATAAAATGTTCACTCTCCTCCGCTGGGTTTTAATAATTGAGCACGGTACAATGCGGCGGAAAGTCTCGGTACACCCAGTCCATATTTACATGGGGGGTTCGTAATGATCTCGACGTGCTTTACAATACGAAAATATGGAAAGGCTTTGTTAAGATATTTTAATAAATATTTTTGTACTGATTTTACAGTTACGTATCGTATAACGATTATTCAGGAATTGTTTTATGAAACGCATTAATACGACAAAGTTTAAATCAATTTCATTTAAGTCAATAATTATTATTTATAATATTCACAGACAGAGCTTTTATGCACACGGAGAAAAATGAATATTTCTGATTTGAATACTTGGCAATATTACAATAGTTCCAATGCAATTCGAAAGACACGTACGTTCGCGAAATGTATACAGGAATGTGATTAAAGACATTTGACATTTTAGTATGTTCTGTCTTTTTCATTTTCATACAATACGTGTGAGAGGGGAGATTTTTATAAAAGGCTTTTAGGGCGATCGTCGATGACGTGCATGCTATATCTCCCTGGAAATAGTTTTAGAACTAGACAACAATGTCAGTAATTACCTTCCAACAACCCCCCCTCTGTTCAATTAATTATTATTATTTTTTTAAATTAGATTAAATAGTGAATATTATGGTTGGGGTATTTCAAAGTTCAAAAAATTTCATTTTTGAGAGAACTGCACAAGAGGTCCAACTGCTTTTAACCATCTGGAGCTAGTGAGACTATGGCATCCTCAATGGTGCTAGGTTGAAAGTAGTGGAGATGGGAAGAAGATGAAAAAGTTACTGGCTATTCAGAACTGATCACCAAATACAGCTATAACCATTTCAAAGAAAGCGTTGATTGCGAATGGTGGTCTTTCACTAGGGTGATACTGTAAATATTTACCGCTATGAACATCAAAACAAATATAGCGTCAATTTTAAATTGGAACTGATCTGTTTTTTAATTGATTCTCGGTACGTTTAAGCTTCCGATCAAATTGTGAATATCTGACAAGAATGGCGGTTGTGTTTTATGCATTATCTGTTTATAATTATATAATAATAATAATAATAATATATATCTTTATTTAAAGTTTGTACATTTCACCTAAAAATGCATATTATGATGTATATTGTACACTGATTTGTAGATTTTTTTAAGGTTAGAAAATTATCAGAAAAATACAAAAATAATATGATGAAGGGGAAAAAAAGAAAATATAAGTACAATATAAGTTGAGGTTTCTCAAATACCACCTCACTAGGCTAGCTTGTGTTGAAGCAGACTTTTTCAAGTAACTTCCTAATACCTTTGAACATACCTATACTTGCATTAAGATGTATTCGTTTGATAATGTGGTTATTTCAATAACTGCAAATTTAGGTGAATGCACCGGTAAAGGCCATATTTTATTTTTGATCCAAGTTTTTACATTGTCTTTGATTTTTTTGTGAATCACATTGTTTTATATTGTCTGAAAGAATAGAATTTTGTAGCAAAATATTTAAAGTTTCGTTGGCCAAAAGAAGTATGCGTTATCGGTATTTGTAGTAAGTTTTTGTTGTTACTTCGAGTACATCGTGTATTTGAACTTTTTTCGTAGTAATCTGATAGTATTAATGTCCTAGCGTCTGGACGATGTAGGCCCTCTGATTGGTCAAATTAAATTGTCTGTTTCGGGTAAATTCAGCTAACTTGAAAATTAAGACACGATTTCATACTAAAATAGGATCGCCTCATAATAATACGAGATTTCTTCAAAAACATCGTTTCTGCTCATATAATTTTTGGATAATATCGAAGAAAATATGTTTTAGAAAGTTCATAATCCATTGGATTAATTACATTACAGTTAAAATTATCCACAGTTACGTGATTATGTTTGACGTTTATAAAAAAATCACGCGTTCCTTCAATGGCCGATACGCACGGCTATAGATTAGATGGCCGACAGAGCGCACCTCTGGCGGTATAAAAACGAACCAAATGAATGGCGCGAATATTTAAATATGCAGCTCACAATATTTGACTACTTACGATTAACAAGCGTTTAATAAGAAGATTTCTTCTGGAAGCTTATCACTTTGTAATGGCATTTTTCATTATTATTTATATTTTTTTGTTTATTAATTATATCTGATTTTATATTGACATGTTTTCTAATTTCTAAAATTTCAAAATTATTTATTTGCGATGCTTTATATCCTGAGTGAAGTATTTTAAGACCTGATTTTTTATCGAAAGTTTGATCATTATTCAAAAGATGATTTGCAAACTCAGATTCTCTATTTCCATTTGAAGCCCTGCGATATTCTTTAGTTCTGACTTCAAAGTTTCTATTGGTTCTACCTTTGTAAAAGAAATCAGGAAATATTGAAACTGTCCCTATTAATATGGCAACCCACTGTAAGTCAACTTTGTTATAACTATCTTTAATTGTGACAAACTAAGCGATATTGATTCAACTTATAGACATTGACGGTTGTAACAAATATTTAAGCACTGCAAGTCTCTTATGAGGTAATTATATTAGGTACCTAAGATAACAGTTAATATTAGTTGTAGACATGTAGTCAATAATAGTGTTTAATTTGAAATAATCCGTCACAAATACGTAAAATTTCATTTATTCAAACAACTGTCATACTTATTATGCGTAAATTTAGCATGTTATTATTAATTAACTCCTTCTTGTTCCGTGTTTTAACAATATATATACTCACCCTCTCTCTGTGAATGTCCTTATATCTATCTATTAAATGTAACTGTTGTTAATATCACTTAAAATGGGCGAAGCCCAACGAAGAGCCGCCCGCAGGGCCTAGCAGAAAAAAACCCGCGGAGCGGGTTTTTGACTGCTAGTTATATATATTTGTGTACAGATGAGTTAGGATAGTTTTTGCATATAGCTGCCAAACATCAAACACATTCATAATATTAAAGATTAGGTTCGAGTCTGTAATTATAGGTAGCCTAAGAATTATTTCAAAATTGTTTTATGTGATCAAAAGCTGAAATAGCACTTAACAGCGAGCGACCGTTCAAAAAAAAAATCATCCTAATAATGAGTATTAAATATTCTGTATAGTGGTTTTAATCTATAAATGAAAAAATCCTTTTTCGCTGCTGGACTAACTACTGACGTGCCACTGTCAAAAATAAATAACATATAAACGTATTTGGAAGCTATTGGAGTGATTTCCAATAAAATTATTGCTTAGATTTAAATCATAAGCATAATTTACGTAAATTCACCTCATATTTTACAGAGTACACTTCTATATTAGTGTTACACTTCTATATTTTGACTGTCCTGAAACGGGAATCCATCCTAGTTGGACAGTCAAAATCATAAAATGTAATCAATATTATATTATAAAAAAATAAATAAATAAATATTCCGTAATTGTAAAAAGCATTCATTTTGTGGCGCATCATAATTAACAATAAAAACACATAAATTGTTTTTGGCCACTAAAATTTTATTTTAAAGTAATAAAGGAAAAAAATAGATAATTTAGAAGCACTTGAAATCAGAAAATCCCTCAATAATAACTCCAGTATGATAAATAATCAAATTAATCTGTCTTATAGTCCTATTCTAGACATATTTCCAGTTAACCGCTCTGTTCTTCCTGGAATTCCCGTAATCACCCCTTCCACTTTGTCCATCCCTCCCTCAAACACTTAACATTTTTGTGTATATATGTCAATATTTTGTGTAGTAGATCAGTTTTTAATATTCTCCTGACATTTTCCTGAAAGGAAGGGTTCTTCCGAAACCGGTAGAGTGAAAATAAAACTATAGTGGTGGAAACAAATTTATGTGTTTTTATTGTTAAATAAATATTCTTTAAAATTAGTCTCCAAGCTTTACGAAATTCCGAAAAAAAATTAATTTTCGTAATAATCACCTCCCGAAGTAACTTTGAAGTACCTGGACACATTGTACATAGTATAACACAAATTAATTTCAATAAATTTATTGCTTATTTGCGATGATAATTTATACACTTTCCTGAATTGTTATTCTACCAGTGAAATACGAACGGTTGATTAAATTACGTTGGTTATTTAGTATTATAGAAATTGTTGGATCCGCGCGGGTCCAATGCATCGTGCGACACATGTCAACATGTTGCAAGCTGAATGGATCTGACTAAAACATAAACGTAACACTAATGTTACTAGGTTACACATATTCGTAACACTAATGTAACTATGTTACCTACATCTATTTTGCATTCTGAAAATCGATAACATACGTTCACATCAGACATTACACGGATCGTTACTTGGCTTCGTTCACTAATCACGTAGTATTGTGCACAGACAGTAAAAGCAACTAAAAAATCCAGTATCCATAAATAAATTTGTTAAATTTCGGTGGAAGCGATTGATGATTAATTATATGATAATAGTTAATCGCAATTAGCAGAAAACAGAAAAACAATCAAGCCGTAAGAAACTTTTTTTACTACAATTCGTCTAAATAAATGAAAAATTTATGGAGTAAAATTTACTGCTTTCATAATTATAAATATTATCCTTCAAAACTAATTCTTGGCCAAACATAATATTTACAAACACCTTACTGCAATGCAGAGTAACTGCAATACCCAAATGTAAGCGGCGTTGAGACTTACTGGGATAAAACCAAAGGAGTTTGCGAATTTGCAGGCTCCCCGAAAAGCCTTAACTGCATTGGCGAAATTCGGCTAACCGCACGCAATTCCCAACATACGCCATTGTAAAGTGTGAACCACTTCCGTTTCCGCTACAAAATATACCGCAGACGATCCTAATGAAATCAATTTACAGGAGAGCAACCAGATTCCGATCCAAAAATTTGCATTCCAAAACAATTGTTCTTTCCTTTTCGTGTAGATGTCTTAAACCCTTGTTTGTTAGTGGCTTGATTTTGTTAATACTCTTTGCCGTTACTTGCAGTACTGATATCAGTTTATTCTGAACACAGAAGTTTAGACTGTGGCGACCAAATAAGGAATGCGTCCGTTTTAAATAATGTGTTCGTTTATTAGCCACTCTCTGTTTTATTTATTTATAATACTGTATATAAAATGTATTCTGTGAAAATGGTGGTTTGGGGAAAACTTTCATTAAATGAAACACTGCTTCTTTGCTGTATCAATTTTTTTCGCAGTGTACATTTATAGTCAAATTAAATGTTTCATTAATAACAATATTATTATTTAACCAACTTATGCGTGCGATTCATGCATGATAAAATATAAAAAATAATAGTGTAAACCTGTACTTTATATATTGCACAAAACTTCACAATGCACATATTTTAGGCATATTTCAAATGAAAACGAGTTGGGTTTTCTGATGGATCCATGAAAATATTTTAACAGCGAAAAATGGTTTGCAGAATGTTTTCATTCTATATTTTTTTAAGTTAAAAGTGTTGATCATGGATATCCAACTCTTTTGTTCTGAAGGTTATCTGTTCTCATGTTATATAGTAACCCACAGTCATTAATACTACTTTTAATTTGAGTTGACTGAAGTCGACTAGGTAAGTACTATCTTTTTCTTATATTTATATTAGTAGCTACTCTCGTATAAAGTAATAAATACACTCTTGGGAGATCCCAAGCACTTTTTTATGCTCAGAAAGCAAGGACTTCTGCCTGTCAGAACGCGCCAATCGACTCAACGACTCAACTGTTTAACGGTTCCGCATTGACCATCGACATTAATTTTCAACGTTACTTATAGACAGTTCAACGACAATTTTTTGACAGATTTTGTCAGCAGTTATTTAGACCGTACAACATTATAATAACCCGCTTGTACCAAGAATAGTTCAATGTTGTTTCAAATCCTTGTCAAAAGCTATCAATTTTTTAAATCTATTCTTACACAGATATCAAAAAGGGGAAGAAATATTATGGTTGACTGATCAGCCTGGCATCCCCAAAATCCATTTCCGATTTCCGCGAACCCGACGCATTCCTATGTTAAATCGATGCGATCCTCCCCTAGAACCTCCCTGTCCTTATCCACGCACACACATTCGGGCGAGTTATGGGCTGGAAAAACAACCCCTAATTTTCTCGGTGGCAAAAATGGATTCGGTCACCTCTTGAATTTGCAAAGTAATCGTTTCGGAATAAAGTGTGTTTTGGTAGGGGATGAATAATAATTTGTAATTTGTTTGTTTGGTACCTGAAAGATGTGTACACATTTTAAAACTGTTATTTTTAATTATTATTATATAACACTATGGACAAAAGTTTTGTTTCCTCGTAAACGGTTTTTTGAAAGCTTATTGATTAAATTTTTCTTACTTTAAGTAGGTACTACGATGCAGACTCTCTGCATTTGACTTTGATATTGATGATTTATCATTGAGCATCATCACCACTGGTGTTGCAACCTTCTGATAGTCCTTAGCAGGAAAAAGTCCTTGCAAGGGTACAATGTTGGCCTATACACCATCTAATAACCTACTTTACGTTCTTCAAACATTTTTTTCATATGAACTTTTATAAATGGTCAATTTTCTTATATTCTTGGTACATGTCTAACCCAGCGAAACCTATTCCAATTACCTGTCTGCAGACAGGACGTCAATGGCGTTTCAATGAGGAATATTTACCAAAACAATTGTATTTTTACATTTTAATTAGATTCATCTCTTTTAAGCATGATTATTTATCTTGTTTTTATCTAATTATTACATTTATCTGTTCTCTTTATAAATGCTAATAATTATTTTTTCAGCTTTGTAATAAAAAAATAGGAAAACAAATGCATTTTTAATAGTAATTTAACTTAGTAGATTATATTCTATACATTTAGTTTTGGCAAAGATTTAATGAAGAAATTAAAACTTTAATTAAAAACTACATCTATTCCTAATATTTACATTTTCACCCTCTTACTAATGGGCGTGTTTTAGAATTTGTACAGTTGAGAAACATCTATTTACTCTACATTAAGGGTTGGTTATTAGTTGTTTAGGGTTTGAAACACGTTTATTTGTAAGGCCCAAATTCTTAATTTGTATTGCTTACATTTTATTCAAAATAGTATGGTGATTCGATGTATCAATGTCAATAACAACTTCAAATACATTGCTATGAAAAGGAACCCTGACTGCTGTCAGTATGAAATGCTTTTCCAGCTTCGGGGGTTCGTAGTAAGTAGATAAAAATAAGTATTGAGATTAAAAGGCTTATTATACGGTCGACGCATTCAACTAATAACCTTTAAATTTCAGCGCGTTTATCAAAATGAAAGTACACTTCTGTTATCAGTGCAATAAATCTTATGAGTCATTATGTTACGAAAACCCCAGTAACCGTTTTCCTCTCCAGCAATATCTAATACTGTGCGCTAACACGGAGCTATGATGCCATTGATACTGGCATTAAATGATGCTTTTGTTCAAACGAATGTCTTTTTTAACCGTTATATATATATATATATATATATATCAGGATGTTAAAGTGAGTTACAGTAAACGTAGTTGTAAGCAAGTGGGTGAGAATTTTGGGTCTTCAAATCGTGTATTCAAACCGCCAATCTTCTTTGTTAATTATAGATAAAAATAATAAAAACATCCAGAGTGCCAAATGACTGTGAGTGTGAACGAAATCAACAACAAAGAAATTAACTTGAATAATTGAACTGTTATTTGGGCAGTCAAAGGTAGGGGAGTGAATTAAATCAATACCATAGAAATCTGGGATTTGAATGAAATGCAGATTGACGCAAAATCAATACAACAGAGGGCGAATTTGAAAATAGAACATAATTTAAGAACTGCTAAGGGTCTGAAACTAAATGGCCTTAAAATTGAATTTGAATGGGCTTATAAAATCGTAAATTGACCTGAAACGAAAATTCCGATAAATTTTTCAAATATTCATTCAAAGTCAGAATACATAGAGAAATCGACTGGCAAATTACAAAATTCTTAAAATTAATAAAATATATAAATTAAGTTATCATCACAAAAAGTATTTTTCGATCATGATATTTATGAACAACAAAGAATTGAAGAGAAAAAAAAACAAATTGGCTACGCCAATACACATTAATTCACACATACATCTCATGCACACATATATACATACCTGCGACCACTATACTGAGATAGTATTGTTGTTCCTTCGTCCTACCTACTTCCATTCCTACACCTTTCTGTGCACTTTACAATCAGTCTGCTACAATAAAGCGCATAGCTCACAATAAAAAACCACATTCACGCGAGATCTTACTTTGCTTATTTTATTATATCTTTACATCCGCGCCAATATCGTTCAAAACAGTTATGTGTTCAGTGCCATTGCTGTGAGAAGAACAGACAGGAAGAAACGAGTGCTAATGTTCCTAATGGTGAGTCCTTCCTTCCATTCAACATATTATTGTCTCAAGTGCAGTGGTAATTACACTAAATTCAAGTTCCTTCGACAAACATTTTTTACACTCCTTAAACAACATAACATATCATCTTATACACAACACTAATGTTTTTTCTCATACTTTGAGTCAAAACCAAAGAACATCGTTGGTTGTCGAGAGCCTAAATACATTTACATTTTAATAAATGTCTCCCCTCCTGGGCCGATATAATTATTCTAACTGTGTTAGACTTCCGTGAATATTCCGTAAATCCTCTTTAAGAAATTCAATACTATTTTCAATTTTTATCATTTTCTATCCACCATTCCCGTTTATTGAAGCAAACTTTCATCGAAGATGGTAGAACGAAGAGTAAGCAACGTGTTAATCTTCTTACTTCAATATTTCAAAGTTTACAAAGGTATCCGGCTGCCAAATAACAATGACGCGCATACAGCCGAAGCCATTTCCAACATCAAAGGTAAAAATTAAACGACTAATCCTTTAACTAAAACTTTTCCAATTCCAACGAACCATTTCATCCTCCCTTTTCTTTGGCAACCCATTTCTTGGAAAGTTGGGTTCAATTAAGCTTCTCTATGTATGTAGGTCAACTTTCAGTCAAAACAACTGACAAGTTTATCTACACATGGCCTATTAGTATTATATTTACATTAACCTTAGCGATGATCTATTGAACGGCTTACTTAAGTGATTCGTTCATTAATAGTTTTGCCACAACTTTTCACCCTACAGAATTATCTCCCTGAAGTAAAGCATGTCTACAAATTTAGTAAGTGTAGTTTTGACAAGTTTAATAAATTGAGAAGAATATTGAGTTAATAATTTCATTTGCACATTGTTTATGGACTGACGGTATTGCTTGAAGAATTTTGTCAAGACAGATACAAGTACACAATGTGTTCATGGGAAAAATAAAGTAACATATGATCGACCGTGCTTTTTGTGCCGCTGATTTATTAATAAAAGTAATAAGTATTGAAAATATCATTGGTTCTAAAAGCTCGTCTACGCGCTCAAACTTACTTGCACAAACTCTAATATGCAGAATTAAGCATGTACGTTAAAACGAAAAATAGTATACCGCGAAACGGCTTGCACGAATGATAATCTGCACAATCTAATTTTGTTCTAATTTGCATAAGTAAGCAAATAGGTTAAGATGGGAAGTAAATGGGTTGAACACTTCAAATAATGATTGCAAGTTTTGCAAAAACGTTTGTGCATATAAGTCGATGTCAAAATTTCGCACATACAAGTTGCTGGGTGGCAACATACGTAAATGGACGAAAGTAATGTAATAACAGTTAAAAATTGTAAAATATCATTGGTTATCGGAGTATTTAGATCAGAAAGAGAAAGAGTAGTTTCTCACAGAAGTGAGCTAGCGACACAAAAAATAACCAGTAAAAAACAATGTTTTTTACTAAAACGTATATATTTTAAAATGCCTTTCAAATTTTTTTTTTTCGGTTTGACTGAGTAATGAACCTTCTTACCCAGAAACTGTTTTAAACAACTCTTCGAACCTCGCCAAATGCCGATCGGGTAGGACCGACATTTATTTCGTATGTGAACTGTTATAATGTGATCCAATTTCAGAGAAATGCGAATACAACCGCGTGAATGTACGTAATTGCCATCACGACTCATTTTCGATGAATGCAGTCATCAAAAAAGAGTCTGTCCACTGAGTTTCAGCTCAATTGGATGTCGGGAAGTGGGTTAATTTCCGTTTCAAGGATTTGCATTCATGCATTACCTAAAACGTAAGTGAAATTCAAACAGATGCATTTAAAAAGATTTGCTCACATAAAATGTTGAACGCCACCAAAAATTTGCATAACTGGATACTTTTGGGACGCCAATTTTCTAAGTTAAACACCAGAAGACAAAGAAAAATAATAAAAAAATTTCTTCTTAAACTATTCCCAAACAATTTTCTTTAGGATGTTCTAAAATAGTGAGCTCGGGTGCTTTACGTTAACTTTAAAAGGGACTGTAGGGGTTATTCATTAAATATTAACCCTTCATGGTAATTTGTTCGCTTTTGGGAACAATTCATTTAGTCTCACGGAAATCGCTGTGTCTGCCTTACTATTATGGTGAAAAATATGATCTAAACAGTGTTAGAAAGTTAAAATACAACTTTTTATATGTGAACCTTTATGAAACCAAAGGATCCGACACAATTTTAATAGACTTTTTTTGTTAAGTAGAAGCTACAAGCCAAAAATGTGTAGATTCTTGGTATACCTTTTATTGTAGGTAATAGGCATAAAAATCGCTTAAGGAAAGGAGTCTAGAACGCTCGATTTCAAGCAGAAAACTGTTTTTTATTTTTTTATTTTGTAAATAATTTTATAAGAAAGCAATAAAGTTAATGAAGTGAAACTGTCACAAATAATCTTAGCTATAATACTGTAGTTTTTAAAAGTTGTTTCCTTTACGAGTTCATTATTTTTTTTAGTAGTAATTTATATTGTTGATTGAGTAATTTATTTTTTTATTTGTATTCTACTCAAGCGAAACGATGAAAAACTTTCAATTTTTCTAAAACTTATTTTTTGGTACTCATAATGTACACCAATTCGTTATAAAGGTTAGTCAAAATAGTGATTTTGCATTAAGCTTCGCCTTAAAAACTACAGTTAAGTGAGGTGGCATTAACGTTTGTTATATGTTTGTGTCTTATAAAATAAGTGTGTTTTTTATGTATTTTTTCGTAATCAGTAATTTTATTTATAAAAAACATAAAGTGAGTCATTTAAATGAAATTGTTAAGTTTGCATTCAAACTATTATATTTTTTATGCTTATTTTATCACCTTTCAAAAACAGTTTAAAGTTTTTGTATAGTATCTTATTTATTTGGGTTTTATTGAAAAGTGAAATATTCAGACATTCTGACAGAGTATAGTTGAGGCCTGAAAAGTTAAATATAATTTGTAATTTTTGATGTGATGCTATTGAAGACAAGCTTTGAATGTTTCATTCTAGCTCAGAAAACTCGAGGGCATCCACTTTCCACCTAAAATCCGCGGTTTCCATACGTTTTATAAACGTAAACCAATTTAAAGTACCGGCCCGTTTGCTATCGCACCGCCAACAAAACAACGCGATGTGAATATTCATGAAGGACCGTAACAAAAAAGTTCGCTTATGCCTTCCCCGCGAACAGAGCAGATGAAAAAATAAACAAAATATACAACGGATGAAAAAATAATCTCGTACGTATGGCGTTCCACAGCATCCCGCCAGACGATGGCGCATAACTCTAAATCAACCAAATTGGCCAATTGAAAACGAAAAAAATCTTGCCAAGTCAAATAAAAGTTGGGTATTGGATATTTTTACAGAATGTTTATAGCATTATTTGTCTATTCTTACTGCAGTGTTATTACGGGAAACAATCGAATGTTATCTCTTCTATATTATTTATCTATTACCCGTCTCGGAATAAACGAGGCCTAGTGAAACTGGTAACTTACCCATCAACATTTTCAAAAAACCTTTTTTCAGTACAATGAACGACAAGGTTGCCTGCAAACTATTATAATTAAAAATTATCATTTTCAAAAATACCGACCTAGCTTTATTGCTTGTCTATATTTGAAATGATTCAATTATATACACTATTAATAAAAATTATTTGGTATTTTTGTACACTCGAATAAATTGTTTGATAAAATTTTAAGCACTTAGAACCTAGAACTTGGGAGTTTGTTTAAATTCCCAAGTTCACACAATTTTTGAATTTTCTTTTGTGTGTTTCTTTTTTTCAATATTGTTGGTTGCATTCCTAAATAAAAATGCCGCACGGAAAAAAATGAATATTGCCACTTTAATAAAATTCTCTTAAACTATTGGTTATCCAGTTAAAAACTGGATTGCGGGCCGTATTTTGATCAATTTTGAGTAAATTCCTAATGTATCGGAACATGTGTTCAAACATCTGCATGTGCTTAGATAATAATATTAACGAAATGCTAAAATTTTAGGATTTATATGACACGTATTCTGACGTCGCAATAAAGAATTCGTAAATTATTAAAATTTTATCAGGAAACCTATAATTTCATTCGTTAAAGGCCTGCAATCCCTTTTTAACCGGATTACAAATAATTTGAAGAGATTCTTAATAAATTCTCAGTTTTTTCATTTCTCAGAGAGAATAAATCATAGTAAAGTAGGAAACAAATCATTGTTTAAATAAAACGACGCACAAAGGAAAAAAATGTGTATGATATAGAAATGAAAGGATGTTTGCGAAACAACAGATTGCAGATGAAAATGATCAATTTATGTAATAAAGAGAATCCCACGTGTACCGTATACACCTTATATAGAAAAATGGTTTCATTTCCTTTGTTGAATTCGCACTGCTGGAAAAACCCAGCTTCTACAACTGTGTTGAAAGTTATGCAAACAATAATTTATTTGCTTTCAATAGTAACGGAGTTGTGATGTTATTAATTAACATGTTATAATAATCTGCATTGAGTGAATATTTTTTCTTTATCTAATATTATGTACAGGGTCCGTTACGGGAATTGTATAATTTTCAAATAAAATGAACTCGGAATTTTTTTCTTTAAAAAGATTTTTATTTATGACAAAACAGAGTGTAATTAAGGATTTTTTGTTGGCAGTTAATGTTTTGAAGATCACATCGTCGTTGCTCAGATGTTCATTTACATGTATGCATGATTGTAGCCTTGAGATATTCAAGGCAGTCTGGTTTATCAATATGTATACTCGGAGGTTGAGATATCTCCACAAATAAGTCAGATTAGGGGAGCGAGGAAGCCAGTGAATATTGCCATATATGGAGATAGTGCTGCCTGTAAGCTGATCTCGTAAGACAGAAAATGAATTACGACCTGTGTGTACAGTTGCACAGGTAGTTTAAAAAAAATCGGTTAAATTTCACAAATTTCGGTAGATTTTCTACGAATATTGGTAGATCGGTAGGTTTAATCGGACGGGAAAAATATTTACCATGAACTCCACCCCCGCTGCCTGGGAGTTACTTTGCCAGAAGACTGAACTTCCGGCAATACATACAAACAGTGAGCAAAAATCCAGGAAAATGCTCAACTTAGTCAATAAGCTAGCTGGGCTACGCCAACACCCTAAGAATGGTACCAATTGCCCTGGTTTTCTCAATAGCTGAATACTGTTGCTCCAATATGGGCTAGAAGCGCCCACGTTTCCATGGTCGGTGTTCAACTTAATGCCACAATGCAAACCATCAGCGAGACTTTAGAATGTACACCTTTTCGTTGGCCCTTGCACTTAAAAATATAATCCCGCTAAATATCAGCCGAGAGATTGCAATTCTGAGGAAATACGCTGAAAAGCGCTGCAAAAAAGCAAAACGTTTTCACAATGATGTCGTCTCTCACCCTGCATGCCGCTTGAAGTCCCAAAAACCATTCTGAATTGATGGAGAGAGGCTCTTCCAAATACCTCTAACTCCTGAAGAGAGGTGGAAACTTGAGTGCCAATCGGCCGATGTGAGCACGACCGCACTACCCCGTAAACTCTGGTCGCCTGGTGATGTTCCCCTCTGACCTCCCACCATACGAAATAATAAAAAGTAAGTTTTTGACGAAATTGTTAGGAATGGTATCACTTCTGCTCTAGGTTCCGTAATATCGCGACAACTAAACTTCCCACTCTAACAGACAAATCAAAGCCCCCCTCTCCCCACTTCTTGAGACCAACTACTCTGCCTTACTAGCCAATAAAAAAATACGCGGGTTCCATGACGGACCCTGTATTTGTATATTTCTATAAATTTATGAAACGTTTGAGGTAAGTACATAAAAATAGTTTTTACATTTAGTTTTAAAATATAATTTTTCACTTGTAGCAAACACTTTGTGGGTATACATAATTATAATAATTAAAATAAAATAACTTTGTTTAAATACCACTTTATTGGTAATTTACATTTATTGGTAGTTTACAATAAAGTGGTATTTAAACAAAGTTATTTTATTTTAATTTAAAATATAAATTTAAGTTATTTACATCTTAACCTGTAAGAAAAGGAAAGAGTTTTTGAAAGAAGAATGTTTTTGAGAAAGAAAGATAAAATGAGATCTGATAACATTAAAAAAATCTTTGTATTCATAGTATGTGTTATATAAAGTCACACTTCGTTTAAAATACGTTTATAATAACCAAAATATCTGAGTTCACCAGATATCAATAGTAAAAAATATTGTATATTGTTATTAGTAATTAATACTATAAATATTTACAAACGCCGCACATTTTTTTACCTTAATACACGGTACGGCCATCCTCTCTTAAATGATTTATACCACCCTTTCCTTAGAAATATTTGCATTCGAATGGAAAAGGAATGAACATTTTTTAACTAAATACCGCACAGGAGTCCCAATTGCTATTAACCGCTTTAAACCAGTGGGACTCTGGCATTCCCAATCGGGGTATGATGTGAGGCTCAAGGCAACGGGAGGGGTTAAGGAGATGGGGATAATTGTCAAAGTTGCCTATAAAATTTTGAAAAATATGTGTCTTCAAAGTCCAATATTTTAAACTTTTAAACAAAAACAAAAAAAGATAATGAGCCGAACAAGATAATATTTGCCTTAATATTTTGTATTAAAAATTGATAATTTAGTTTGGTTGTGTACTTTGGCCTCAAACCTAAAATTAAGTTTCAAATGAAATTGAAAATTCAATTTCTTTAATGGCCTTGATTAAATCCGTATTTTAAAATAAAAATAAATAAAATACTTATAAAGATTTAATAATAAAGATAAGGAATTGTCGTTACTTCAAAATTTACGATTTTTAAGGTTAATTCGATTTTACTTAAGGTTATGCAATTATATTTAACCTCAAGATAGAATACTTTTTCTTTAACTACTATTCAATTTTTCAGAAACTTTAAGGTGACGAAAAATCCCTTCTAAAATCGGAATTACTTCTCAGGATGTTTCGTGCGAATGGAGTACAAAAGATATTATTTTATTCCCTAAAGAGCTGTATTTCTTACCCACTATTATCGTTCTAATAAAAAAATCATATCATCCTCGGAGTAGTATTCTTTTGATAAAAAAGCATCGAAAACACCCTAACAAATTATTTGACAGCCTATTAATGGTGACTTCTGAAAAATGATCAAGAACTTTGAGAAATAGTGCTTTGTTTTCTCTCCTTTCTTCAGATATGAGATATACCCTCCTCCACTTTCTCGTGTACCGAATTCTATTATCTCTTATTCTCTTGTAGGATCGTTCTTTCTTCTCGAAGGACTAGATTGCTACCGCCTCTCGCTCCTTAGACAATATTCTTCTAGACATTATATCAGGATGTCAGAAAATAGATTAGACAATTGCGAACTGGACAAAATATTTTTTCCTCGCAAATCACATTTTTCCGTTTCGGCTTTTTGCTATAAAAAAAAACTGGGCAAATCGAGAAATAAATGTATCTGAAATTTTCTTAATTTGATTTTGCCATTTTGTCATCTGAAATAATGAACTTTCATTCGGGATTGCTTCTGTATTATGGAATTTTTACTATTGTCCATAGATCAATTTGAACAATTTTGTTAGTTTTGTTCAATAACAGGCAAAATATAATGTACACACCTACATACATTGCGATTTATGAAAGAGAAACATTATTTTTTGTTGTTTTTTAATACATTTAAATTTTTTGCATCATATGCATTTAAAACAATATAACCAGTTAAGTTTTTTTCCGCAAGTTTGTAAAACTTTTAAGAGGTAATATTTTTAAAAAAGTCAAAGATTGGTCCCTTTCAATATGTTCGAAATTATTTGAATGCTAATTGATAAAATAAACATACTTCTTTATATTAAAATGGAATTGTTTGTTTAGAGTTATGTTAGAAAAATAATCTTCTCGATTGTAGTTAAAGATGAAGTGTGTCAAATTTATTATTTAATTTTGTATTTATATTTTTTTCTTCATTATTAAAAACTTTAAATTGGATTGATTGGGATAGTCGTACAGACATTTTTTAAGAAAATAATTTTTTAGTGGTAAACTTTTAAAGAGAATAGAAAAGTAGCTTAGAACAATAGCATTAGTGTTTATATATTTACATCACAATTGAAGTTATATAAAAAATAACGCGAAAATATTTTATTACCTTTTCAAAATCATTTGGGAATGAAATATCACCTTTGCCAAAAGTATGTTAAATTCGTTCGCACTTTGGAACCCAGGCTACTCAATCATACAAAAGATGAAACAATATTGAACAAAAAATACACAATTCGTTGAATTTAAAAATCTAAAACTGAAAAAATAACCTGTCAAAAACAAAGTTCATTCCTTCAGGGAATAGCAAGGATATTTTGTAAAATAAAAGGCAAACAAAAAAGCAAAGCGTATGAAATAATGTGAATAAAACATGAAGTTTTCTTCCCCGACAAATGTACACGCCTAGACGTTGAGATGAATTTAATATAAATATATATTCTTACTAATAAAAATAATGTGACAAAGGTAGTTGTTCTAAAAAAAGTTTTCCATTTTAAATGAATTCTACACTTTCAAATAATTACATCTCACCACAATAGCATTGAAGTTCAAACAAATAATAAATACAATAAAATTAGGGACGGGTTGTATCACGGAATTTGAACAATTCATTAAATTTCAATGTTGATTTTCAAGTTGTGGGAAAGGTTTTGTTCAAGATTTTTCATCATTTCAGTTTTGTGTAACAACTGACCAATAATGATATAATTACAAAACTTGAATAGAACCTGAAAATCAGCTTTGAATTATGGTATTATAAAAATATGAAAACTTTTATTAACGGCATACTTAAAAACAAACAACTCTTCTTGTTTTTATTAATCCATTTGAATTTTGAAGCGCTTAAGCTTAAGTTCATTTTAATGAGAACTTCAAACTAAATTGCTTGGGATCATTGGATTAGGTTACTTCATTGTCTTCAACGGAATATGAAACAAAAAAAAATTCAACATAAGATTTCTGAATAAAATATTATAAAACGTAATACTTAGCTGACTTAATAATATTCAGAGTGCTGTGCTTGGAATTTTGAAACATAAGTAGGTACGCTATTTATCTGTTTATTCTGGCTAAGCAAATCAGATCTCTTTTTATCCGAATGGATATTGGACTGAGTTGTATCACTAGTTGTTTCACAGAATTTCAACAACTGATCTATGTTGTTATAATATCAAAACTTCAACATGAAGTAAAAGACAGGCGTAAAATAAACGATTTAACTTTTTTATTCAAGATTCTAAACTCTAAATTCGACTGTTGCGAACTTCTGCAACTCATATAGTTACGAATACCTACAATAACAACACGACAAAATACACTATTCCACTGCAACACACATAAGCGAAATTACATTGCGAACTCCCCAATACAACGGTTTCACACTATGGGAAACCAATACTTAGGAGATGTCGATATATTTAACATTAACTTTGCGAATTTTGTGGATTATGTAAAAGACCTATTTCAATACTATTCCTAAATGGAAGTTATATTTTTGTAAACCAGTCAAATCACTGTATTTTTTAATTTATGTTCTTGATATTTTTAATTTTGTTTCTCGCATATACTTATGTAATTTTATTTTTATTATTTCTTTCTTTTCTTTCTTATGTTTCAAAACTGTCATTAAATTTGTACCACCCACATGTAAAAGCCCTCTGGGCGTTAAATAAATAAATAAATAAATAAATGACTTTCACACAACTTGAAAATTAACTTTGAAAATTTTTCAAATTCTCTACAACAATCCGTCCTTAGTGTTCTTAATTTATTCAAAGCGAACGATGGTTTGTATGTTAGCGATCTGCAGTCATGCTCTTAAAATTAGTATTTAGATACCCAGATGTTTTATTTGTGAGGTGGTCAATAGTTAAGGGGGTTGGATGATCGCCTAAATGTTAGACCGATGAAGAAAGAAGGCACCATACTCACATGTAAGTAGAGAGACTTCATTTTTAAAAAGTGTGATAAATGCACAAGTTATGCAGCAGTTAATGCTTTATAATTGTCCCAATTGAGTACACAAGTAGATAATAATGAAAAAAAAAGATTTTTATTGTTGTCATGTTGAATTTGAAAAACTTAATTTTAATTAAAGTTTTTTTTTTATAGTTATTCAATCATATTATTTGATTTATCAAAAATATTTAAAAACAAGTTTTGCGGTGTACTTATTATTACCGTAACAGCTGTTTTGCCTTATATATATACATGAATATTATAATTTATTACTAAGTAGAACTATTAAAATTCACCCTTTTTCCCTTTTTTCAATTTCAATTATGTGCTTAACTTAGACCTGAAATATTTAAAGGTAACATTGTTTAATCTCGTTCGGCAGACAAAAGTCCTGAATTAGTGCGGAGTTATCAATTTTGAATTAGCACCCACCCCACGACGAAACGCCCACCATTCGGTTTCGGCCCTGAAAACTTTCCGAAAAGGCTGTGGAATTGATTATCCATACAATGCGGCACCTGCGTGTTTGTGATGGAATCAGGCCTATTTTCACAAGATTAGGCAGCATTTATAAACGCCAGAGGGATCATTTTCAGTCTGCTTTCGGTTTTTTGTGCTGTTGACCTAATTCCTGAAATACTGACGAATATATGTGATATAAAAATCACCCCACTCTACACAAAAATACTGAATTATTGACTAGATTTTTTATAGTTTCCTTAAATATGTACATTTGTCACAAAAAAATAAGTGTAAATTGGACGACTATTTATGAATATCAAAATTCTTTGATAATTGTTATTGAGGACTAACACAGATATGTTTAAAATCACGGGATGTCATAATTTAAACAAAAGAAATTCAAATTTAAAAGTAAAATTATTAAATAAAAAATAAAATAATTTTGGTACCAACTAAGCCGCCTGTTCAAAATATGAAATACATTCAACGCATTTCCAAGTTCTAGGATTCATTCAACCGGAGTTAACAGAGAAACACAAACGAAACATGTATTTTTAATTCAGGTAACACAGTGAAGTAGACAACGTACCCAAATTTTACATGTTGTGACAGTGCAACATAGTAAATATGTTTTATATCATTTATTTATTTATTTATTAACGGACATCGTCCAAATTACAAAATAATAACACGAATAAAGTAAAATGAAAAATACAGGAGTAGACAAAGGTACATAAAAGCAAATACATATGGTAGATATAATATAAGAAAATAAAGTGACAAGTCGAATCTAGTCAAGAATACGCCGTGGGTCAGGACCACAGGACACTTATAATATTCCGTCACTTGTTTAGCGACTGGCAAAAATCATTCAGACTTATCCCAAAAAAGTTAAGGTTTTGACTTGAGTTGACCAGTCTACACATTCTGGAAAGTGGTGAATAATATCCATAATTTGTCGAATGATGGTTGAGGAAGAGCAGTTCATTATTTCTGAATCTTTGCGAGGGGATATTGAAGGGAATAAGTTGCAGTAGAGTAGGTGAATCAATAATACTATTTATAATTTTGAAGAAGCAAATGAGGTCATTTCTTTCCCGACGGACTTCCAAAGGAGAGAGGTTTAAAGTTAGTTCAATTTCATCATATTTTCTAATCCTAGCCTCCTAGCAATCCCTTTTAAGAACCGATGTTGAACAGATTACATATATAATTCTTTTCGTTATTATGAAACATATAAAAGAATTATTGTAAATACAATAAAATATAAGATTTTGCTGTGTTCTTGAATGAACAATTCTGCGCAATGGTAGACGCCTATAAATGAAAATTGTTCAAAATGGATTTAAACATGTTTAGTAACCTTTAACCATTTGAGATAATATAAACGATTCTCAAATGAAAAATTTAAAGCAAAAAAAGATTCAGTCGCATTTGGGAAATGCACATTTTACTTTTGAGGGTCGATAACATTGTCTTCATTGATTAAATATTATAATTTGAGGTTTCACTCAAGTTATTCTGCCATGAGAATATTGAATATTTAGTAACATTATCAGAATAGTTAGTAGTTACTAATAAATCTACCGACTTAGAATATTCCACTATCGAGGGTGTTGTAGATGTACTTGTTCCGAGTAAACTACTTTAGCAGTATTAACATTATTTGTAAATACCACATAATAATAATACAGAGCGAAGAAACGAAGAAAATATGACACAAAAGCGAAGAGTAGAAGTCGTGGACGGTCAAGTGGATTGATACTTTAGTCGTATCATGTCAAGAGTCAGAATAACAGAAAAACATAAATGCAAATGAAGCAAGAAATGTGTGTCAGTTATGTGTATCTGTACACTCTATTTCTACCCCTCTGGGGAAATGGTGTGATGTATAGTTAATTAAGATGAAGTACCTCGGCCTCACCATTGACCCCTACCTCAAATGGAATCTACATACTCAGATCATTGCAAATAAAATTAGGAAAACAATAGATTTCTTCAAATCCACAAGGAACTTCATTAACTTACAAATTCTAAAAACGATTTATTTTGCAATCACCCAATCCATCAATGAATATAAAATCATTGTATAGAGAAGAGGGTACTTTATCAGCTCTAGATCCTGTTGAAAAGGCGGCAGAAAACAATTATGAAAATTATTCTCAAATTTCCTCAAAGTGAAAGCAGTAACTTAATTTTCCACATAATGAGAGTATTTGATGTTCGACAGATCTATGTAAAAAATATCCTCATGCATCCCTTTATAAACAAACACAAGCTTTACAAAAAAAATTAAGATTTACGCGTAATTCGAACAAAGACATATTGCAAGCTCCAGCACTTTTTTCCACCTTTGGTCAACGTATCTTTAGATATTTTGCCACAAAAATATTCAACATGCTCCCAAAAAATATTTAATTGTGTCAAACACAGAAAGAGTTTAAAAAAATGTTAAAATTTGGATTTATTCAAATGATCGAGCATATAGTTGTGTCTTCACCCAAACGCCTTGTCATTTTTTTACTGACTTTATATCACTTTTTAAAAGTGTGTTGAATAGTCACTGTGTTGAGTTAGCATGGAACCACTGTCTTTATCTAACCAGTATTACAATGGAATATGCTCCGAGGAACTAACTTCATTGATACCTTCGGCACCGGTGCATACTCGGGAAACACGCCAAACGCGTGTTCAACATATTATGTACAGGGTTGACACTTGTCTCATAAGAACGAGTCGCTTCTACGACTCGTTCTTGAGTTCAACAGATCGGCTGTGGAAACATTTGCACTCCCTCCTACAACTCAGATCTTGAAGAGACCCAAGTTACTCCATCATCTCATCACAAAGACCACTCAGCATCCCCAGAGATGATATAGGTCCTGAGGGAAATTATTATCCTCAGGGCCTCAGGAGAGTTATTTAAAAAAATGATCACTGACAGTTATTGTAGTATGTATTGTGCTAAAACTTGTTGTATTTGTATTCTGTATATGCAAACAATAATTTAACCTAACCAAACGCCTTGTCATTGATGTTTATTATAGTATGTATTGTGCTAAAACTTGTTGTATTTGTATTGTGTATATGCAAATAAAAATGTAACCTAAAATAATTTATTGCTGTATAGGAACCTATATTAAACATTTATTTTAAAAAGAAGACGCAAAAAAATTAAAAGATAAGATAAATGAAGTCGACAAAACCATAATAGCGAAGGTACTTCTGAAAACGGATCCATGCGTAATATTCAAAGGTCTTGACAAAGACTATACCGAAAAAGAATTCTTAGAAGACATCATTGAACAAAACAACGACATCAAAATGATATGTGAAAAATACCAAGACAAAGAAATATTACAAGTTAAGGCCATCATTACAAACAAAAAAACTAACAGCAAAAACTTAATACTACAAACAAATCCCGAAATGAGACTACATCTTATTAACAAAAAAAAAAATTCATCTAGGATTCATGAGAATCTATGTAGAAGACTGCAATCCTCTTACCCAATGTTTCCACTGTCAAAGATTTGGACACACAGCACAAAAATGCTACAATAGAATGAATAAACCAACATGCAAGCACTGTTCAGAAGATCATCCCATCTCCGAGTGTAAATCCCTGGAACTGCCACCCAAATGCGCTAACTGCAACTCAGCTAACAAGAAGAAAGAAATAAACTCCTTGAACAGTAAAATGAATGAAGTAGACCACCGAACAAACAGCGAAACATGTAAGTTCCGATCTTACATGCTTAAATTAGCCAAAGAAAGAATTAACTACGACATTGAATAAAAATCTTATAAATAATTTTGTATAATACAACCGAAAATGCATTAAATGGATGATTTCTTAAGTAACGAATTAGAGTTAAATATTAAAATTCAAGAATATGAATGTATATGTACCGATTCGTGTAACAAAATTATTTCTAAAAACATCAATGATATAATTATTATGCACATAAACATCCGTAGCGTTCAAAAAAATTTAGATGAATTAATTCTAAAAATAAATAATTTAATTAAAAAACCGGACTTTATAGTGTTATCCGAAACATTTACGAACGCTGAGTCACCGTCTTATAACTTACCTGAGTACAACTATATTTCTACCAAAGTAGACATCAATAAAAATTCCGGAATAATAATATTTGCAAGCAATAAATTTAGTATTGTTAACATAATAGAACATCCAATACACTTAGTAAACTGCATCGAAGTACATTTCAAACTCGGCAAATCCATATACCATCTAATAGCTATCTATAGAACGCATGGCTCGAGTATTATTACATTTATTAATGACCTCAAATACATATTATTAAAATTAAAAAATAAACTTTGCTTCGTCGTAGGAGATTTTAACGTTAATATTAATGAAAAAATAGAAAATAATAACCAAAATGAATACATCAATTGTATGACTGAACAAAATTTTATATCTTGCATAAATAAAAATACTAGGGAAATAAAAGAACATACTCCATCTTGTTTAGATCACATTTGGACAAATGTAAACATTAAAGATCTTCACAAAATAAAATCAATTGTTTGGAAAACTAACATAACTGATCATCACTCATGCTTACTTCTGTATAATAATAATATTAAACATAAAAAATATAATTTAATAACCAAAAAATCAACAATAGATATGACTATTCTCTCTGAAAAATTAAAAAAGGAAGATTGGAATAATGTTTTAAACAGTGATGATACTGAAATTTGTTCGACTAACTTCGAAAATATTATGTCACAACACATTAAAAATTCGACAACTGAGATAACAACACACATAAAATCAAAATTAAGATGTTTAAAACCTTGGATTACCAAAGGACTTATTATATCTATCAGAAATAAAGAAAAACTTTACAAAATAACTTTAAAAAATCCCCAAGATGAAAAAGCATATATTTTCTATAAAAAATATAAAAATAAATTAACATCTTATATTAAAAAAAGTAAAGAAGAGTATTTTAAAAATAAAATATTATCTTCAGAAAATAACCATAAACAAATGTGGAAAACTGTTAATTTCGCCATAGAAAATACAAAAAAAACACAAAACATTAAGTACATTGAACATGATAAAAAAATTATAGATGCCAATATACAGCCTAAACAATGTGCAAACATATTTAATTCCTTCTTTGCAAATGTTGGGAAAAATCTTGCGAAAAATATTCATAAACCTTCAAACCAAGAAAACCATAAAAATAAAAATATACAGAAACGTAATATACTTTCAATTTTTGAAACAACAACAGAATGTGAAATCTCGAAAATAATAGAAAATATGAAAGGAGGTTCGTCCCCCGGTTTTGACTCTATTACGACACATATGTTAAAAACTATGAAACCTCACTTAATAAAACCTATCACTCATTTAATAAACTTAAGTTTAACAAATGGAATTTTTCCAATGAACTACAAAACCACAATAATCTCACCTATTTACAAATCTGGAGATCCACATCAAGCAACGAATTATCGCCCAATATGTCTTATTTCTAATATAGGAAAGATCTTTGAAAAAATAGTAAAAAAACAATTGGTAAATTTTCTAGATAATAATAAAATATTACACAAAAACCAGTTTGGCTTTATAAAATCACTCAGCACACAAGATGCTATTGCTAACGTAACTTCATACATTTACGAATCATTAGATAAAGGTAAAAAATGTGCGGGTATATTTATTGACCTTAGAAAGGCATTCGATAGCATATCCCATGAGATGCTATTAAAAAAATTGAATAATATCGGCATAAAAGGCAACGCGATTAAATGGATCACCGACTACTTAAAAAACCGTCCTCAAGTAGTAAAAATCAATGGTGTTAATAGTGATCAAGAGATTACAAGCTTTGGAATCCCCCAAGGTACAGTGCTTGGACCAATTCTATTTACTATATATGTAAACGATATTTTTTTTCAACCTTTACACGGTCAAATTACGTCATACGCCGATGATACAGTATTAATAATAAATGATAAGACTTGGGAAAATGTAGAATTAAAGGTCACAGAAGACATCAACACGCTCAAGAATTTTTTCGACACTAATTTACTGTCACTTAATAATGAAAAGACATTTGTAATTCCATTTGCAATCCATACAAATGATACTCCTAAAAATTTAAACATTGTCATACATAATAATACTAAAATTCACAGCCAAAACGATTGCAAATCAAACTGTACAGTACTAAAAACAACAAATAAAATTAAATATCTAGGAGTAATTATTGATAAAAATCTGAAATGGAAGGAACAAATATGTCAAGTAGTAAACAAAATTAGAAAATTAATATATATATTTTTAAGAATTAGAAACTTTCTGTCGATAAAAAATCTATATTTAATTTACTATGCCTTAGTTCAATCCACTTTACAATACGCTATTATTAGTTGGGGATCCGCGTATAAATGTAACCTTCTTCCAATTGAAATTATACAAAGAACAATTATTAAAATTATATTAAAAAAATCCTTTGACTACCCAACAGAACGCCTGTTTGAAGAATTTCAAGTACCTACATTTAAAGACCTATATATCAAAAACTCATCAATCCAAATTATAAAAGAAAAAGATAAATATCAATTTTTAAATGAAAGCAGAACGCGACTTAGACATGTTTTTCTATGCCCAAAACTAAATACGTCTTTTGCACAACATCATTATACTTACCAGGGAAGAACTTTTTTCAATCGTCTACCAGAAGAAATCAGAAGCATTAATGATAAAACCCGAATACTGCTCTCTGTCAAAAGACACTTTAAAAATATTCTGAAAAAAAAACTACTGTCATTTAATTAATCTCACAAATATCCTTAGTTTTCCATAACTTCCTTTCTTTTTTAAATTTAATAAATTAATATATTATCCATCACTACTATCAACAAAAATACTACAGCAAACATACATTTATGTAAAAAGAATTATATTAAGTACTAACTAACAACAACATTTATGTACACTCCCCTTCCATACACAAGCAAATGCTTTCAATGGAAGAGTAGTAAAATAATACAAGATGTAAAATGAATTATATACCATGTAAACTTATTATTAAAAATAAAAAATAATTACAAAAAAAAAAAAAAATAAGTAAACCATAGACAAAATGCGAGAAATAATTAACTAAAAAATCTGCCTCAACATAGGTTCGCCTGGTGAGGCAGGTTATGCACAACTTAAAATATAGTATATTATGCCATATCTATATAACACTCTTATACACAAATTTACTTTTTCTTCTATTAGAAACTGCTCTATTATTCTAACATTAGTATTTCAACAATGTCATTGTTACTAACTTACATATAGGTATTTTACTTACTAATTATATATTATATATTCTGTTTTGTTTTGATGAAATAAATAAATTTAAATTTAAAATTAAAATTAGTTTATCGACCGTTTAACAGTGTGAACAAACTTTGAAGCGAAAAACGACTTTACCAAGTTAATACATAATATATCAATCAACATTTTTGAACGACTTGATTTTATATTCAATTAAAATGCCAAATGTTACATTCGAATAGTTAAACATTTCCCCGAGAAAGATGTAAAAGAATTCCAACCGAACAACTTTGCAAACCCTCAATCAATAAATTAACCCCTTGCGTTATTCAAAACCTGTGGGTATTCCATTGTACTACCCTTCGTACTGCCCCTTTGTACTGCCGCATGATTGTGCCCATGGAGTAAAGGGTACCGCGATCATCTCTTAACTTATAAATTAGGTAATCGGTTATATCGGGCGTAACTGAAACTTGTATAATTTTAAATGTTTGATGTTATTGTTAACTGGGCAATTTTCGGAATGGCATTATTCACATTAACCATTTCGGACCGTGCGTATATTTTAAAATATATAAACAGATTTTGAGAATTTTATCATTTTTACTCCATCTCTAGAGCGAGTAATAACATTAATTTTTCGATTACTAATTGTTGGCAATATTTGCTTTGCAATTAAAGCTCGTTTATACAGGGTTTTCCAATAAGAGGTGTTATTTTGATATTCAATCGTAAAAGATCAATGGTTTCGTTGTTTTTGTGGCACGTAGCGCCGTCTTGTTGAAAGTAAACGTTGTTCAGATCAATACCAACCAATTTCGGCCATAAAAAATCATTAATCATCTCTCGAAAGTGCAATCCATTCACTTTAACTGTTGCTCCAGCCTCATTTTCTAAAAAGCCCAAACAGTCACACGTTGAGGATAGAGAGGCTTTTCAACAATAATTCTTGGGTTTTCCGAGCCCCAGATGCGACAATTTTGCTTGTTGACGAAGCCACCGAGGTAGAAATGGGCCTCATCACTCAAGATGATTTGCATTTGATTCACTCAAGTGAATTTTAATAAATTCAATGCGTTGTTAAAGTGTGTATCTTTCCATTTCTATTAATGGCGTAGTTTCTACTTGTCAAATGTCAAAAAATGACAGCTTCAAAAGTAACATCTACCGAAATAGCGGGCTATTCAAAATAACACCTCTTATTGGAAAACCCTGTATTACACCTAGTTTTATGCAACGCGTAAATAAATCATTTTTTATCAAAGTACATCTAATTGATTTTGTTTTCTTAATGGAATGAATAAACCACAATGTAAGAATGAAATAGAAACTTGAAAGTGGAAATTAATCTGTTTCCCGACATCCGATCGAGCTGAAACACTCCAGATAGACTCGTTGTTGATGACAGTGCATTCTATCAACCGGTGTCACTCACCGCATATGTATTTCTCTGAAGTTTACTGAAATTGTAAAAATTTACAGAAGTTAATATACGAAATATGAGTCTCGGTTCTATCCATTTTGAAATTCGCTTATGTAATATCGGTGTTCACTCATTTTAGTCAGTCCCTGCGGAGGAAGGTTAAAATATCAGTCAAATCATTTTAAGACTTCACAAAATCGTTTGAAAAGTTCACAGCAGTTAAAGACAGTCACTGAAGAGGAAGTTTCAATCCTCAGTCAAACCAAATAAATGTATTTAGTAAAAATAGGTGTATCAGAGTTAAAAAACTTTATTTTTACAGACTGATTTTTTTAATGGAAGTTTTGAAGGTTTTTTTATTTTAAACTATTTTTTTTTGTCGAAATTATTTTATATTAAATAAAAACCGGTACAAATTACATATAAATATAGTAAGCGAGTTACACAAATTATAAGGAAAATAGAATAAAATTATGAAATAAGTATATATATATATAAATATATATATAATAGGAACAATTGAAACTTCTAGATCATCTATATGTGTAGGTGTACAATATAAGTTTATTTTACATACTAAATATTTAGCAATTAAGAGGGTAATTAGAAACATCTAAATACAAGGGATATGTATAATAATATATACTGATAATAAACATTGTAAAAATTTACAGCAGTTAGCATTTGATATAAATTAATTGTTTTATTTTATATTCAATGTTTAGAATTACGTAAGTTTTTTTCATGAGGTGAAACATACATTTGAAGACCTGTTTTTCTTTCAAGTGAACACAGCAATCATGATAAAGCATTTAAAAAAAACTACTCTAAAAATTTGGTAATAATTCTGCAAGGCGTAAGTTTTAACTTAGGTCTGAATGGGTTAATGGAAATAATTCGTTTGTGCTTCAAACATCAAAACTAATATTCCGTGTTCATTTGAATGTGATTGAGAGAAATTATTTGCGAAAGCATAAATTTATTTATAAACGATGCGCATCGCTAGCAAAATAGACTAACGGACAAAAGGGGATTTGAACCGTTGCGTAAATAAATTATTTTGTGTCGTGAATAATATACGGTAATGTTTGCGGCGTTACTTTTTCAGTATTCTGGAAATGTTTACGTTGTGATTGAATAATAATTAAAATCTTGTTGATACACTGAAAAAGAGATTAAATAAAATAAAAATTGTAAATAGGTTCGGCAAATAGTAAAAGTAATTAAATCACGAAGATTTTTTAGAGGATTTTTTTTTAAATTTTTAAATATGTATATATGAACAGATCTCATACACTTAACCCTAGATAACTAAACTGTTTTTATTGTTTCATTGTAACTACAATTTTGTCGAATGGACTACGCAAAAAAATACTAGAAATAAATCAGTAATATTTAATTAAGATAGAAACTTGTAACATGGTCCAAAACTAAGGTTTATAATGAACAAATTAATATCAAAATATCAGTCTACACAGTGACCACACATGTCAACATTATATGGACCACAAATAGCCCCTCTACATCTGGTGCAACGGTTTTTTGTCATCCTCTGGGCCTTGGATGGAAACAGGTAGCAAATATTACGCACGTTTGACGTAGATGGAACCGCAGCTTCTATTGTAGAAGATTCGCCAACATTAACAATAAATATAAGAATATATGAATGTACGTACCTTAAAAATAAAAATTGTTGTTATAACTTAAGTTTCGTCTAGCGGACGACGAGATGGTCATTGGGCACGTCCTAGTATGCGTGTGGCTGCAATCGCGTCACGTGCTGCACTGTTTACTCAAATTAGGAAGGTAATGAAAGAGTCAAGGTTGGGGAGCGGGAGGAAGTAGGTGATTTCGAATTTCGCCGAGTAGCGCGTCGTCGCCTCTACGAGCGATTAGTTATCTAGGGTTAAAGATTAACACTTGCTGACTGACAGGAGCTTATTCTAACTAATCTAACTACCTATTACATACTATTAAAAGTGCAAAATATAAATGCAGAATTAAACACCACACAAAACTAGAATATTTGGTTCCTTAGAACAGGCAATATGCCTTGCTAACTATGAACTAATATCGATCTGTCAAAACATAAGAGCATTGAAATTGTACCTACTTATTTTATGGAATATATAAATTATATTTTCAGTTGTTATAATTATTTTCACAAATGAATTCCATTCTTTTTTCAATAGGGACCTTCTATCTTTAGTACCAGCTTTTTAAATTGTCAAAGTTAATTTACAAAGTTTTAATTTTTGAATCTCGTCAAAAAGCACCAAATCAGTGGCGTATCTGTGTGACGTCATATGGAGCTTGGATTTCGAAAGAAAAACATAAAATATACCGCTTTTCATTGAAAAACACATTGTAAAATGTCGGCATAGTGTGTTAAAATAAACCCATTTCCGCACATCTTGTATTTTTTGTACTTTACAGTATAAACTGAGACAGACTCATAAAAGTCTTTGTAGAATGTAGATTCTTTTGTATGATGTACGATGAGATATATGAATGCAGTGTTCGAAAGAGGCAACACCAAGCTTTGTATTTCCATCTAAAAGATTACAATACACTACCATATTATTTTAATATGTTCGAAAATTCAGCAACCGTAATATTTATCATATTTACGAAAGATTATCAAAGTTTCCAATATTTTTATATCCATTCGAGCGATTGGTGTCATGCATATATATATATATATACCATATTGTTTAATTAATACCATTCATCAAAATATAATTATGAAAACGGGGAAACTGATTACTACGGTGTAAAGCCAATGAATCCACCTATATGTCACTGTTTATTCCAATATTTTTAGTTTCCATACATATGGCACATTATGGCAAGGGATGCAAATATGGAATAATATGCCGAAAATCGCTCGAATAGATGTAACGAAAAAAATACAGGATCAAAAAATTGTCATTGTATCCAGCTCCCCAATTTTGTCAGTGTCTTTAATTCTGGCAAATATTAAATCAGCCTCGGTGTAATGTGGTCCTGACATCGTAAAGAATACCACATTAGAATATTAAGGTAAATAAACATTAAAAAGAAATAATTACTTACTTAGTTATCTCATAAAAAATATTCTTTTTAAATAATGTCATTTCAGTATTCAATCTCATACATTACATAGTCACTGCTCGGATGGGAATTCATGAAGAGAGATCATGATTAATTCAAATCATTTCCTTTCAAGGTCAAATTTGAGAACTTGTCTCTATGGAATAGTATGGAATCCTTTTCAACTGACATCAGGTTTTTTTTTTAAATTTAAAGCAGTCTTGTTGTTTGTTTTTGGGGTGTTATGCCGTGTTGCGCTAACTCCTTCTTTAGAAGAAGGAGTTAGCGCAGCACGGCATAACACCCCAAAAACAAACAACACAAATGCTTTTGGCCGTGAGAATCTAAAAACTTACCTTAAAGCAGTCTATTTGAAAATAATAAATGTGCTGAAACTTGTCACGTGTTTTTTATATGTTTGATGAAAAAGTCTTACATTGCTTCATGAATCAATTTTAAATTCTAAGCAATATTGACTGTGAGAGATTTCAGAGCTCAAAGAAATTTTTTTAGGAGATTTCATTTATTCAATTATAATTTGGATTTGCTGCTTAACGTATAGCCATTCGTATTCGTTTTCATACAATATGCACTGAATAAATACGTTCTCTGAATACAGTTAAAGCGAAACTAATCAGAATTTTGGCAGGATAAACACATGAATTCAATAAATTATTTTAAAAATGAATAAGCGAATAAATAAGAACTTTAGAGGTTGGTCACTTGTCATAAGATTTCATTGTCTATACAAGTTAAACAAAAAATTATTTAGAATACCTCTCGGACGATGGTGATATTGAACGACGAAGAAGAAGTATAAGGTGTTTAATATGATTGCCCGCAGATTGTACAAATGCATAATTAAAAAATATATTATTCAATGCATTTCGTGCCAGTCGATGTAGTGTAAGAGATATGGAGTCAAAACTGAATCCAATATTATAACGCCTGCATAGATATATTTGAAATCGGAAGGTTCAGCAGAACATCGACAATGTTTACGGAACTAGGACTGAATGAATTCGCCGGCAGGATGAGACACTGGGTCACTGAAACCAGGATGCGTATAATGGCCTCCGACAACACGATGGTGACCATAGCCTTCAAGCACCAAGCACTACACTTGTGAGCTTTTAGCAATTGTTTATTTTTAGATTTTTTGGTATTTCTTACGATTCATTGTCATACCTACTAGCCTATCAATATTTATAACTAAATGGAAGTGTGAAATTGCACTAACCTCCCCACATGCTGGAATAAAAATGATTTTTATTATTAATATGAAGACCGCACGATAAAAATAAGGAATCATCATCATCACTTTTGGCTCTACAACCCCTGATGGGTCTTGGCCTCCTCAAGAGTCTTCCTCCACTCATCTCGGTCCCGCTCCAGCTCTCTCCAGTTTCGAATCTCCAAGGCAGACAAATCTTTGAGGACGTTGTCGCTCCATCTTAACCTTGGCCTTCCCAGGCTCCTTCTCCCTATCGGTCTTGAGCTCAGCAGGGACTTTGGTTCTTGATGCTCGGTCATTCTCTCCACATGACCTAGCCACCGAAGTCTTCCCAGTTTTATAAACTTTGTGACGTTTAGCTCCTTAAACAGAGTATAGAGCTCATTGTTATAACGTCTGCGCCAAAATCCATTTTCTAGAACCGGTCCGAAGATGCGCCTCAAAATTTTCCTTTCAAAAACGTCCAGTGCTCGCTCATTCTTCTTAGTTAGAACCCACGTCTCGGCTGCGTACGTAAGCACTGGTCTAATTAGTGTTTTGTACACTAATACCTTGGTGGTTCTGGAAAGCAGTCTGGATTTTATTTGTTTTTGTAGGCGGAAATAGCAGCGGTTTGCATTCACGATGCGCTTCTGGATCTCCTCTGTAGTGTTGTTATTGTTTGTTATCAGGGAGCCCAGGTATGTGAATCTTGGTACCGTTTCAAAATTTTGTATTTCACATGCGAGATATGGGGTTTGTTGGGTACATCCTACGGCCATGTATTTGGTCTTCTGCTGGTTTACTACAAGACCCATATTTTTGGCAGAACTTTCAAGATTTATGAAGGCGTCTTGTAAATCATCGGGATTTTTCGCAATTATGTCGATATCATCAGCGTAAGCCAATAGTTGCACAGAGTTGTCAAATATCGTTCCTCTTTTCTCAATGCCTGAGTCACGAATAACTTTTTCTAAGGCTATGTTAAATAAGAGGCAGGCCAATCCATCTCCTTGTCTCTCTCCGTAGAGCGCTTCAAATGGTTCGGACAGATCACTGCAAACCCTGACTCTACACGTTACTGGGGACATTGTCAGTTTCACCAGATTGATCAGCTTACGCGGTATTCCAAACTCACTCATTGCATTATACAATGCGTTCCTATTAATACTCTCATACGCGGCCTTGAAGTCTACAAAGAGGTGATGAGTCTCGACATTGTATTCTAACGTTTTAAAAATAAGGAATATCAGTTAATATCTCAAATTGAAGAAACTGTCATTAAGTGACTTTATTGTGTGTCTTTCACTCAAGGAAAAATGTGTTAGCAACAATCGACGCTGTCGAAAGCTACGTCGTTTTTATATTTATTATTTGCGGAAGGAAGACCCATGAGCTTCCGTGTGCAAATAGTAAAAAAAACAACCTTTTTCTACAGAGGCTCAACGTTATTTCAGTAATTTACCACATGTGACATGAACAAAAAGAGAGGATAAGTTATCGTGAGGAGAACAAAGAAAAATTTAAAAAAACTAGTTTGAAATTAATAGTTTATAAGAATACTTACTAATGATTGTAGAAAAAAGCATAAAGAAAACATTCTTATTAAATATATTAAATTCGGATTTCTGAAAATTAGTCTTAAATTGACGATTCTTGATTTTGCCCTGTGATCTTCCAAATAAATGGCTTGCAGTTTGTACCTCCAAAAACTACTTTCTTTAAGATTTGAAGTAGCGAAAGTTAAAAGCTAATTTTATTTTCATTATTTATTAAAATTAAAGAAATATTTCGCTTACTACGTAAATAATTTTTTTATCACATTAATACAAATAATAATAATAATTTTAGATCATTTAACAATAAATAAGTTTATAATAATTCTTACACATACATTATTTAAATCTTAGAAACAATGAAAAAAAATAAACTTACACCTAAAATTTCTATAATATTGTAAACATGATAGTAATTTCCACTGTGTTATGAATTTAATATCATGTAAAAAGTCATTTCTCCAATGGCATGAATATATTGTGATGTACTTGTGTTACATTACTTTTTTATATTAAACCTATCAATTTGATTGTCCTAAAACGGGAAACCTTCCCATTTGGACAGTCAAAGATTCTTCTATAATTGTATTTTTTAGTATTTGGTTAAGCACCATAATATAATTTATCTTTGTTTCGGTTAGTTTATAAATTCCGAATATTTTAAATAAGTACCTCAAATATTGTGTTTCATGCCTCTATGTATTTATATTGTGCATAAATCTGGTAGGTACTTACCCGAATGCATGGCAAATGGTTTTAGTCTATGTTTCAAAAATAGAACTACGCGTCACTGTGTTTTTTCGGTGTCTATTGTCACCAGGGACATTTCTCTCAGCTTTGGCCTTGAAACCCATTTGAAACCGCCACGCCCACCTCATTATTCTTATAGAAAACGAATAGTGTGGCTAAAAGCTCAGATCTCATTGGTTAGAGTAGAAGGTTTAGTTTGATCTCTCGCTCTCTACCATAGTGACTTGTGTAACAGAAAGAGAGGGCAAAATGGTTTCGTTTGACCGTTTTCAGATCATTCAAACAAAATGAGAGTGGTTTATTTATGCACGCGGGTTGTCATTTGCTGTCATAATACTATCATTTCGCGTCGAAAATGTTGCTTGTTAAAGTTCTTCGTGATAAAATTATTATTCCAGTGTAGTATTAGCTAGTTACAAGCATAATTTCAACCTACCTACGTAAGTTCAAGTTTAAAGTGAATTGACAGTTTTTAGGTTATTACGTAACATACTTGGCATAATATGTCTTCCTCCACAACGTATAAATGTTATTTATTATATCGACCAACTTATTCATGTTATTGATTAGTGTTATCTTGTATTGTCTTATTGTTTTGGTGAAATTAAAGTTTTGAAACATATGCAACCATGAGTTCAAAATAGGCAGTAAATGTCAGAATTCATCGTCGTCCTGTCGGACAATCATGTTTTGGAATTTTTCTTGTAATTTTGGGCTTCTTCTTCTCAGATTAACAAGTTTCATCTTGAGGAAATAAACTGTAAAACTTCATTTTCTTAGTCAGATTTACCTTGCCCTCGGAAAACATTTCGACATTTTTCTGCTTCAAGGACATTTTTATTTTTATAACAATTTTTTTGGACTAGTGAATGAATAGAGTATGCTGAGAGCAATTATGTTGTCTATGATCGCATCTTTATTAAATGGCCTTGAGTTTCCTCTACCTTGTCTACTGCTCTGCTCCGCACGGTAGGTACTGCTTGTATATCTGTGGTTAAGTACTGTATAATTCCGTTACATACAAAAAGCCCGAAGATATCGATCTAGAGAGTAGTATATTTATGATTGTCACTTACTGTTGATTGAAATGTGGCATCTGCAAGTTTGAAACATTAAACGTGCCACCTTATGAGAATGATCTGTTGCGCACATTGCATGGGCCAGACGAAACCTTGCGATTGCAGGAATGGATTTGCAACAAGTTAGTGCACGTTTTTATTATATGCAATTCTTTACCATTATTTGTGAGTTATGCTTTCCTTCGGTATAAAGCCCATCTTTGTTGGGGCTATTTACACGCTCCAACAGTATTTAATTAACAAATAAAACATAATCTTGTTTCAGTAATTATTCTATACTAGAGGATGAATTAAATTAATTTGAACTTGTTGAACGTGTAAAAATCATTAGAATGGTTTGTTATGGGGATACGATTATAATATTTAATAAATTATGAGTTTTTCTTACAACAGTCTTGTTTGTAACTTATTGCTAAAAAGTGGATTTACATTGATTGTGCTCTAAGCCATCGATGTGGTCATCGTAGTGAACTTCCGATAGCCGACGTTGAAGAATTGAAGAAGAGGACTTACTAACAAATATAACGTATGCAGTGAAATCAGGATAAAAAAAAATACAAATATATCAAATTACTGATTAAAAAACAAACCCACTTGGTCCGGACTGATGATGACTGAAAATTGTTGCTAATTACCTGAAACAAAGAAATACATTATGAGTTTTAAATACATGAAGAAAACTTACTGATATAAAATACTGTTAATTTATTAAAATCTGGTTAAATTATTTGTTTTCATATTAAAAATTGAACTGCAGACCTACAACGAATGAATTAAAATAGTTCCTAGCAAAATATCAGCTAAAAACGAATGTTTTATGAAGACGGCGGAACACATGTTGATACAAATATTGATATTGACATCCTGAGATTGCGTATTCCGTCATGATTTGTATTAGAAAAAGGACAAGTGTTCTCGATATAAGACTTAAATTTTATCGCGTAGTCGGCATGCTGTCATTTTTTTACCAGTATCATTTTTCTCTGTGTACGTAAGTTATGAAGATAAATTAAAAACAATTTTCTCAAATGTGTGATTTACAATCTTAACACTAATTTATTAAAAATTTGGCGACATGATCCAAATTTAAAAAAACATATTTGTAACCGCCTTTGCGCAAAATCTCCACAACGCTTATAAAAAAAAAACTATGAAAACAGAACGCTCTCTCAAATACGTAGCCTGCTGGCTTTTTAATTAATTTAACATTTAAAGTGTTTTTTGCTATAGAATGGAAATGAAACGACTCTCTTTTAGTTTGCTAAATAATTATCTATTAAAAATTCTAGCGGTGTATAAGGTAAACAAAAGCTTTTCCACCGCAGTCACAACATTATTTGCGGCCGCTCGCTTCCCGCGATCATAAATACAAGTGAAGGGAATGTAAATACGGATGAAAACCACCCCATATTCTAGGGGATGGTTTTTGGAAGGCAGTAGAGGCGGGCGGCCCGTGAATGGCTACTTGAAGAGTCGTGACTGCGCGCTTGAAAAAATGACCCAGTTTTGCGTAACTTTTCTGAACGAGTGAATGCCCAGAGTCCATAAAATGGAGAAACTTATTCCTCACTAGAAAAAATCTGATTTGTAGCGCTCGATCAAAATATTATTAGCATTTAAAGTTTTCAGCGGGTTTGTTTAATTTACTACTGGTCCTTTTTTTGATAACAAGAGCATTCTCAATTTTGGCATTCAACATAAGCATTTTCATTCTCAAATTGGGCATTCAACATAAGCATTCTCATTCTCAATTTTGGGCATTCAACGTAAGCATTCGCATTCTCAATTTGGGCATTCAACGTAAGCATTCTCATTCTCAATTTGGGCATTCAGCATAAGCATTCTCATTCTCAAATTGGGCATTCAAGATAAGCATTCTCATTCTCAATTTTGGGCATTCAACATAAGCATTCTCATTCTCAATTTCGGAGATGGGTTTGCTATGTTTGGTGGTTCAGCAGGGGTGCCCTAGTTCATCGGGTGAGGTGTGTTTAGTATGCGCATGCCCATTAGCTGCGTAGCGTGTCATATCGGGAGAGGCTGGTTTGGGGAGACCCTTTAACCTCTCCCACTGGTCTCTCGACGTATCGCCTTTCGAAGGCAGCGGGAGGGATAGATCATTCGTCCCTAGATTCCTACCAACCCCTCATACATTTTCCCTTCCCAGAACTTCCTCTCTTTCCTTTCCTTAAAAAGACCCTCCACATATTAAAACTTCTAGTCTCATTAATAAGGTTATCCATATGAATCCTGAACATGAATTATCAACAATAATAATGCATTCTTACAATTTTTCACGTTAGTGGAAGTGGTTTATAAAAAAAAATACTGTTATGTGCTGAATACATAGCACTACTAGTAAATGTAATTCCATCTTCAAAAATCATTCTTAGAAGAAATAAAAAAAGTCGCCCTAAAAATTTGATGACCTAGCGGACTAAATATGATGCCAAACGCAGTTGGAGAAAAGCATTGGTATAATTGGGGATGAAAGGATGATGAAAAAAAAAGTATTTTTTTAATTTCTTCCTTCATATTGACTACGGGTATAATTCAAATTTATTGGTGAATTAGCGTCGAACTCCACACAAGATGCCTATGTCATCTTTTGGGATGCTGTGTGGTGTTCTTTTTTATGGAAAGGAAGGAGAGAAAGTTCTGGGAAGGTAAAATGTATTAGTTGGGTAGGAATCTAAAGATCAGTGTGTCCAGGAGTAACGGACATATGAATATATCCCTCCCACTGCGGAGCAAGGTGATGGGTCGAGAAACCAGTTGGAGAGGTCAAAGGGTCTCCCCAAACCAGCCTTTTTCCGATATGACATGCCACACTGGTGGGCAGGCGAATCCTGGACACACCGCACCCGGTGAACCCGGGCATCCCTGCTAAATCACCAAACATATCGAAGCATTTGAGATGACCCATTGTCGAGGTTATAACTTATAAAATAATTTTAAAATGGTTGTAATAGCCGATATAAAAAGTCATTAATACCAAAAGTAAATTAAGGCGATGCACTACGTCGTGTAATATTTTAAATTGAGCCGCAATCAATAACAACCCTTACGTAGATGGCGATAAGGTTGAAATTCCCGCTTAACACCATCCGCCTGTTTTGATTTATGCAAGAAAAAAAAATGGCCAAAAAATAACTTGATTTGCCACATTATACAATAAAATCATAACCGAAAATGGGTTCGTAAGTAGGAGATTTTGAACATTAAATCAGTTTTTATAGGCCTTTACATAATTTTTTCTGGGCTTATAAAAAGACTTTTCTAAAGAATACTCGATATTTTCAAAGGCCAAGATGTATTCTACTTGCAGTATTTAATTAAAGCATCTGAAACATTTCTAGACGACCAAATTTTCAAACCAAAAACACATGATTTTGAATTACTACGTATGGCATCGCCTTAAATACAAGTTCTAGTTAACAAAATATGCTTTTATTATTTAAAGGTTGATGTTCTAAAAAGGAAAAGATTTAATTCAATTTAAATCTTAAGGGTGGTTCAAAAGAAAATTATTCCTGAGAGTTGAAGTCACCACAGTATTATTCATAAGTTAGTCGAATAATTAATGAATTTATAGGGCGCTAGTTTGTTTAAACATAACAAACAAGCAATAATGCTATATGCTAAACAAAAATTTATATGAAAGAAAACTAAATAATAAGATTACTTCTTTACGAGTCGAAATACGCTGCTTCGGCAAGATTTGCGATGGTTGCTTCGTGTCCGTAGCGTGTTCCGTGTCGTTCTTCTAGATTTGAACTGATCAGCGAGTAGCAAGCAGTTGTCCGCCTAGTTGTGTTGGTACGCAGCGATAGATTGCCTAGATCTTTGAATCATTATTAGTAACGGAAGTTGGTTCTTGTTGTTTTAAAACCGTTACAATGTGTTGGTTATCCAATAAATGGTTCCCGGGCTGGTGGTACCCAAACCCTCCTCCCAAATTGGAGAGATTACAGTCGGTTCTGTAGTGCATAGATAACAATAAACATACAAAATGAGATGCGCCGTCAGAGTTTACAAACCATTATTCTGTGGCTTGTATAAAGGCACCTTTGTAAATCCTTATCCAGGATTTAATACACTATTCACTGGAGATTTAACTATGTATTACGAAAATGGAACCTTTGTGAGAGTTTTCAGCCACCAAAGACAAACACAACTAAATGACGCAAGAGGGAATTTTCATCAGCTTTCACCCAGACACAAATCATGAACCTGAAATGTGATGGGCCCTTGGGGTAGCAACCCTACTTCCCGTAGCAAACATCGTTTATCTTAATTCATAACATTTTTTCTTACGGCGCACAACGCTCAGCAATACACTGTAAACACTCTCATGACAAGATGATAATAAAATAAGACTTCTCGGTAGTAAATAACTCAACATGTGAGGAATGATAAATTAGGTAATCGGATGAAGAGAAAGAGAACAACCTAAAACAAATTATCTTTTATTCTATTCCCACACATTAAGCTGAAAAAAATCTTTGCACAACACTATTAGGTACTAGATAAAATATGTCATTCAATATTTGAATGATGAATTTTATCAATTACTTAGATAATTTTTTACATTTTATTCTTCTGGAAACATGTACAGATTGTCCAGTACATTTATAAAAGTTACAAAGTTTGAAAGTAATAATGGCATTATGTTTGTGTACACATGGGGAAAAGCGAGTATTTTTTACATCCTGTTAAAAATGGGACCTTAAGCGTTTACTAATACATTTAGTACACATTTTTAAAGCACTTGCGTTTGTTTCTAAATACGTTTTACGACGTCGCGATTACACATTCGTGTTTTACTGAAAGTTTATTAGGAAACTTATTGATTCATTCGGTAAAGGCCCGCTATTCTGTTTTAACCATTGGCGAATGTAGATAAATGGTACAAGTAACTTAATATGCACTGTGACAAACTAAAAAACCAACCATGGCATGCGCTGTTTCAATAGTTTTTGCAGAGATAAACATAAATAAGATCCAGAGTATTTATAGTCATTCATAAGTGCGTGCTACCGTGGGCAAGCTGTGACAATGCTTTTGTTAATTTCAAATTTTTAGACATTTTATGTTTCTTAAGACCTTCCGATTATTTTTCTTTCTTTGCAGTTGTTCTTGTAGAAAATAGCGCGATGGCATCGCACAAAGCTGTAAAAATAATGAAATTTTCCTTTATTTAATATTTTGTATTATTTTTCCAGAATTTACGAGCGCCACGCTTTCGCCATTTAGAGTAATATTTCAGAGCTCAAGTTAACTGGTAGCTAAGCAGAAAGCAGGCCTAATGCAGCAGTAAATATGCGCGATGGGTCTTCCGTCTCTGTCCACCGGAAGAAGGGGGTAATAACGGCGCTCACCGACAGATGGCTGCGAGGGCGCTACTAAACCACGTGAGCGTCTCATTTCCGGGGTGTTCCATCCATTCGAAGGTATTAACCTACATATTTACATACATCACGTGCAAATCGTATATACGTCACGTGTATAGTGGGTATGTCCCGTACATATGTACAAGTATACATGTCAAAGTAGAAGACGTCTACCCGGCGTTGCTCGGAGAATTTCCTACTTTCTATGAATATAATATGCATGTATTATTATTATATATATATATATAAAAACCTTCCAGAAGAAATTCTCTAAGTGATAGTGAACACTCTATCAATATCCGTTGCGTAGTTTAGAAAAACTAAGCTCACAAACAGACAGTCACCGATAGCGATTTTGTTTTATACTATTTAGAGATGCATAGTTGGTGTATAAACTGACTGGACATTATTCAATCGATTATTTTCATTGTTCCAGCAATATCGACAAACACATTAATTGATAACCTACAACGTATACTAACCTGACCTGCATTTTATTTATATTAATAATACCAAACAAAACTTTTGGGTTCCTTAAAACAACGGTTGTTATGTTGGGTTTCACGCATGATACGATGATATAATTTTCCTAAAACCACCAGTGCGGCGTTTATAATAAATGTATATTATAAAAGGGTTAATTGTTGATTGACGATTTTATTGACGTCATAATTATTTCAAGTGAGACCAGTAATAACGTTACGAACTTGCTTTCAAGTGAGTAAAAAGGCATGTAAACCTAACCTAACGTTTCCTTTTCAACCTGATTTTTTTGATCATTTTTTCTTAGCTTTATATTATCACTTGTGTGTGTTGAAGTGTGCTGTATTGCCATTGTCCTGATTTTTCGGTTACTAGTGAATATACACGTACGTAGGAACTGCAGAAATTCATAAATGTATTGACGGAGAGGTCGACGAACAAATAATATTTCAAAATTTGCGGATGAACTGTAGAAATGTTCAAATCGGAGTAGAGTTTTAATTTAGGATGAAAAATCTTTATGGTTATTCGAATTTGAAACGTTACCTGGCAGGCTAACTAATTAAACGAATGAATAACGTGAAACAGTGAGTGTTTTTTTTTAAGATATCGAACGTGCCGTAACTGCTTCGTGTCATTGAGACTGTGGCCACCCCATTTAAGTTAAATTTTATTAACCATCAAAGAGGGGAGGATGATAACAAAGAGAAAGAAAAGGATTTGCAACTATTTGCATATTTAGAGCTAGTCTCGTGGTAAAGCCATCTTAAATAACGTTTACGTTCTACTCTAAATGGTTGTCTAGACAGAGGTGATACTAAAAGTTTCTTTCATATCCAGATTATTCACAGAATCCGGATTTTCAAATGTAAAATCGTTTCTACTTCTAATGTGTAATCCCATCTAAGATTTTATTCCACCACTACTCCTAGATATTTTGTCTGTTTATTATTTTTGATGATATTTAGAAAAAAACTGAAACCTTCCAAGAATGTATCGTTCACATAGGTTTCAAATAAATTATCCTAGAATATTTATCCAACGATTGAATTGAATAAATGCTTTATTGCTATGCTTCACTTCCACAAAAATTTTTTTTAACAACTCTTTTTCGATTTCCATGCAAAACAAACACACATTTAATTAATTAACTCACTGGCAATACCCGTACCCTTTTCAGATACTTTAAATATTTAAAAACTGTAAAAATAATGCCTTCCCTAAAAAAAGGCTGACTGACTGATGTACAAAAAAAAACATTTTTTGTGGTATATTGAATAGACTGTTCTCTCCATGCAATAAATTCAATGAGAATGGACGTCCTTCATTATTATTTTACGACTGGATTGCGGTTTTGGTAAATCGCCAGCCATGCATCATATCGGGAAACATCTATTCATCAAAGGTAAGCTATTAAATATTAACGCTCATAAATATTTACAATTGATTCTTCGGACTGGAAATAAAAGTGTCATAAAATAAAAAAAAATAATAAAATTATTATATTTCAGTTATTGACCGAAAATATTATGTGTCGTTAACACTAAAAAGTCAATCCGCCAGGTTGTTTCAGTAGTAAATTAAAAATTATTGTTTCATTGTGAAGCTTGTTAAAAAATCAGATTACATTTCAATGCAATTTGAGGCTCCCAGTGGAGTTCCACAAGGTTCTTACTTAGGACGTATATTATTTTTATAAATAATGATCCATGATATTGTAACAATATCTAAAGAAGTAAACATAATCTTGTTTGAGATGACATTAAGATTTACAAAACGATTACTCCCGCCAATGAATGTACTATTCTGAAAATTAATCTTGGTCGCTTGTCACTCCATGAAAACTTTAACAGTTTAGAATAAGAAAAAAATGTATTTTAGATTATGTTGGCAACTTTAACGTATACATATATTAAAAATAAACAACGATGGGTTTTCTATGAATATAATAAATAACGTACTAATATTTTTACAACACGATATGGGCACGATCTCATCATGGCACCAAAAATTTAATGGTAGATGACTGATAATTTATTATTATGAATAAACATATTGAATTTCAACTAGTTATTATAAAACTTGTTACATTGCGGCTTGCCGTAAGAATATTCCCCACATTGAAATATTAATAGTGACACAAGCTTAAGAAATCAAAATTAAAATTGAACATCACAATTACTTAATTATACTACTTATTAATTTCGCTAAAATAACAAACAGCTAAAACCACAAACCAACTCGAAACCAAGATTAACAGTATTACCTAATCAGCTAAAATCACAAAACCAAACCACAGACAAGATTAAAAGCTGTACATGATCATGGTTCCTTGAATAATAATATCAAAATTCCAACATTAAAACTATTCCGTAGCAGGGACCCGTTCGCAATGAATAAGTGCATTCCCATTTTGGTCGTACAATTTAAATGGCCACATTATACGAGTCCGAAATACTCCCATAAAACACATATGTCGCAATTCAAATAAGAACTCTGTTTGCAAATAGCAAGAACAGAGCCTTCGGCACAAAAGCCTTGCCCGAGGGAAGGCATTGTGTTCTGGGGTGGATAGATATCTCCAGGGGAAGGTAAATACGAATATAGCCTCCGATAGCTAGCTACTCGACCTACTGCCCAAAAGGAAAATCCGCCGCTTCTTATCCTTGATTCGTCGCTTCAAATAGATCACAAAGAATATTGATATGGAAGTGATGGCTGAACCTAGAATGTTGGTTATATTATGACTTTTTTATGACCGTGATACTCTCTCCGAACTTTATGGCTCTGTGACAATAGATTTCGAGACATTCCGAGATTATGGCCATTATTTTTATGAAAAGCAATAAAATATATTATTTGCCTATTTGAATATCAATAAAACATTATTATACGACGATAAATGTGTTGTGTCACTGGAATTGTAATTCATAAATTGGGAAAATAACAAGCACGAAAAATGATTGCGTCTGATTTCCATTGAAATTTCAAATAAATCAAAGCAGATTTAATAATAAAAATGTACTCGTGGGAAACATTTACTAATGAACTTTGACTCAGAGCAGCTAATAAAATAATTCACACCAACAAGCAGGAAGAAAAAAAAAATTTGGTTTGAAAATTTTGTCTTTCAAATTTGTTTTTTCAGAGACTGGAAAATTAATTATAAAAACATAACCAAACAAAATAAGTGTTATTACAATCAAATTCGCCATAGAACGTCTTGTGGAAAACTTTTAACCTTTGGTAAAAAAAAAATTAATCCATACTAACAATATCATAGGTAAACTATTGAAGCGAAGATAACTATTTCACGATCTATGACTAGAACAATATAACTGTGAGAGACGAAATTGATAATTCGCTCTAGAAGTTGTTCACGTAGATTTAAATGGAAATCAATATCGCCACTAACTTAGTGCCTCTTTTGCGCTGTACTACACTTGTCATCCCATTTGATCGGAATGAAAATTTCAGAATGATGCTCATACACAGTTCAATTTTAAAATTTAAGTAAAGAATGGTATGACTTTTGGATTACGAAACACGCCCACATCGTATTATTTTTTTATATTTTATGCTATGAGACTATTCGCAATAAGCAAGCCCTGCAACTATTGTTTCTATATGTCTTGAAATATACCGGAAATATTTCGGACTGTGAGTTTCTTGAGTATGAAATATAGAAATGTGAACGGAATGGAACTACGAGATGATGCCACCAGAATAATGAAAGTCCTACCTTTGGTCCTGGTCCTCTTTCTGCCAGCACGAAAAAACTCCACGTCGTATTGCACTAAACCCGGAATCGCAACCTAACAACCTGTTAACAGAAGAGCTGCAGAAATTGTACTGAAGGTACTTCCCGTCTCCTGGTGACAAAGTTATAGTACAGGAATGTACGGAGTAAATTATTGGAGATATCAATCGGCTATATGACTGAACAACTACCGATGAGCATAATATAATATTTACTTTTTTTTCATCGATTCTTAAAGATAAATCTAAATCGAGTCGTCATAATAATTGACTTAAAATATTTTTCTCTCATCTCGTTATTTCACATTGGATACAACAATCCAATGTGAAAAAAATAATAAATGCACATTTTATTGAGATGGAATAAAAACTTGGTCAGTAAAATCCTTTTGTATTCGTATTCTTAAGGCGATGCTATACGTAGTAATCCAAAATCATGTGTTTTTGGTTTGAAAATTTGGTCGCCTAGAAATGTTTCAGATGCTTTAAATATCTACCGCGAATATAATACACCCTTAACTTTTGAAATAATCGAGTTTTTTTTAGATAAGTCTTTTCATAAGCCCAGAAAAAAATAATGTAAAGGCCTATGAAAACTGCTTTAAAGTTCAAAATCTCCTACGAACCCATTTTCGGTTATGATTTTACTGTATAATGTGGCAAATTAAATTATTCATAAAATAATTGAAAAAAATTAAATATTTATGCCTGAACATCCACAAAATAAAAGGCACTTTTTGCCATGTTTTTTTCTTGCATAAATCAAAACAGGCGGATGGTGTTGAGCGGGAATTGAAACCTTATCGCCATCTACGTAAGGGTTGTTATTGATAGCGGCTCAATTTAAAATACTACACGACGTAGTGCATCGCCTTAATTAATAATAATTACAATAACCACATCACAATATCCTATCAACAAACTCTAAATTCGTAGAACTTCATTTGATTTTATTTCAAATTTAATAAAAGCCAAGGATAATATTTTTTTATTAATGTGATAACTCTTTCAGTGTTCAAGGCCATTTTCAAATCGTTGTTTGGCTAAATTGAGACAACTTATTAATATAATTTTTATCGTGTCATAAATGTTTAACCGATTTACTAAGGGCCGTCTGTTTCAACGCTAGCTATAGTAAAAGTAAGAATAAAAGTAAATGCTAAAGTTAAATTTCACCAAAATGCGTTTTTCAATCAATTTAACTCCTGGTTTTACGTCACTTTTAACTTTTGTTTTAACTTCCCGAAATCCGAGAGTTACTCGCGAGTTATTCGCGATTCTCGAGTTACTCCGCCATTTTGATATATTTGACAGTTCTATACGTAAGGTTCTTCTGTTGAGTGTTGTTACGAAACGATTATTTATCATGATTAATATTATCGAAGATGACATTAATCATGATTAGTATTATCGAAGATGACAGTAGTGAAGATAAATTCGTCATGAAATATGTTTTACAGCAAAAGCCAAAAACATTTCGACCCCGTGTTAATAATATGGTCATTTGGGATGATTCTGAATTTTTGGCACGGTATCGCATGTCGAAATAGCTTGCAAAATTTGTGACGGATCAAATTGAGGGAGATATTACGACTACTGGAAAGTAAATTATATTTTTTCCGTGTAATATCGTATATATTATAACAGGTCGTCATTTATTTTTAAATACCCACAGAAATATTTTTCTAGGAACAAAACAATGTAATAAAAGTATATCTTTTTTCATAAACTTTGGTATAAAACTTATTATTATGTTAAACCCTGTATATAATGTTTCAATATACATATTATAATTGAAAAGAAACTATGTAATAAATATATAACTTTTTTTACAAAGTTTGGTTGGAATTATTAATCAAAGGAAACTAGCCCCTCCAATACTCTCAAGAAATTATTCCTAAAACTATAAATCGATCTTCATCATGTAAGTAAAAATTAAATTCTGAAATAAAAAATTCGAACACAATAACAAACAAGAAGTAAGAAGAGGTTATAATGACTCACAACAAACTTCTGTATTTTGACAGTCACTTACCAGAGATCATATTTAATCTTCGGTGTGGCCGTACCAAAAAATAATGCCGTGCGTTTTTCCACGTAATTTCGAGGAATATTCTGCTTTTTAGACTGGCCACACTAGTAACTGTTACTTTTGCATAAAGGCACTTGAAACAGCGCGCGGTCCGATTTAACATCCTTGTTAATTTAACTGACAGTTAAATTTTTAACTTAGCTCACGATTTAGCAGTCTGTTGAAACAGACGGCCCTAAGAAACTAACTGTGGCAATGGATTCTATATTCTGTGGTGCACTATGACATCTACTTTCCCCTCATTTATGTAAATTATGATGTTTTCTTAATTAATCAATAATTACGTGACTTCTATTAGCGTTTTAAAATATCTTATATATTTTTTTGGTCTTGTGAACATACTGAAAGTTAGGGAATAAATCAATTTCATTACTTTATTAATTAATGTTTCATTAGTATCATTCGTTCATTTATTGATTTCCAATTGTTCAAGTAAATTTGATTCAAGACCCTTTCTTTGTATGTGTAAGGATTTAGGTTTAAAAGGAAATAAAAGTTTCCATTAATACTGTATATCCCTCTAGCACAGCTCACGTGTCAGGGAAACGCGACATCTTGCTGACGAAGATTTATTTGTTTTTACGTTGAAATTGGAGACCTGTATAAATCGCATTTATTACAAAAAAATCTTTTAAAATTTTTTCTAGAAATCTTAATGCTGAAAATATAATTATGTTGTGTCGAATGAGAATAAAGCCTTCTTATAAGGAATCAATGGTGTGCATAATTTTACCGAATGGAGGTAAATAAGTGAGAAATGAAAACGGTTTTTGGCCAACTAATCTCTTTTCGCTTTGCGCTTTTTTTTCTTCATAATTTTACATTTATTTTATACTATTGAACTGAATTAATTTTGGATGTTTCTTTTTTAAAATTCATTTGAACATATGTACCCATATGTTTTCAGGGAGGGTAAATTTGAGCTTTTTTATTGGTCATTCCAAGTAAAGGTTTTATCAGTTTGTATTTTAAAATATTGAAAAAATGTCTGATGATGAAAGACAAATTTAATAAAAAGTTATTCTCAATCTGTATTGTGTCAAGTGTATCTTTATTTATTTATTTGATTAGAGTTATTACAGATGATTTCACTTACGTGAGAACAATCGAGTTATAAAAACACTTACAACCAGTGGCGGTTCGTGGTCTTTTTAACAGGGGGTTCAGAAATTCAAGAGAAGAAAAACATATCTAATTAAAATTTACTTACTGTTGTCCTTCGTCAAATAGTCGAATACGGCAGCAGTCACACAACTTAAATAAAGTTAGTGGGAGGGGTACCTACATATTATTGTTTTTAAATCACTTCACTAGACACAAATATTAGATAATGAGAAAAGTTTTATAGGAATTAAATTGTTTAATGTTTTTATAGCACTCAATGTATGTTGCTAATTATTATTGTTTTTTCGAGAAGAATAATTTCGTAGAATATACATATAATAGATATTTAAAACATTAAAAAAAAAACAAATAAAGGTGGCACGAAATAAATTTACTAAGTCTACTTCAATAGGTAGTAGATTTGCAAATGCCATAAGCAAACGGTTGGAGAAATGCAGAAAAAAGAAAACAAAAATATGTACAAAAATGACTACAAAGTTAAATACCATAATATAACATAAAAAATAACACTTGCTTCCCTAAAGGTCAAACGTCGACCGCGAAGTTCTCGGGTTTCTTAGGTTACATTCGTCAATGTTCGGAGGTCACGTGATAACATAACGCGTGTTCGGCGCACACAATTTGTCTTACTTTTGCAAAGAAAGACCAAATATTGTATATGTCACCGTCATAGGGATCTGTACCGGCTAAAATTCTTTTGTATGAAGAGTTTGGCGCGGATTTCAACTCGCACAAAATTTGGAATATGTATCGTATTTTTCGGTGGCGCGGGTTTTGAAGGCGAAATTTTAATAGCGTGCTATCTATAATGTGCTTATATTATTATAAAACAAGTTTGTTTTATTTTCTCATCTTTTTAATGGGGGTTCGCCGCACAAACGCACTTTAGAGAAAACCGCCACTGCTTACAACATACAATTACAACAATCTATTCAGACATAGGATGCATTAATTTGCGTACATCTAAATAATAACTAAACAACAAAATTATTACTCAAGAGACACGAGGGACACACGTAGAGACACAAGTATTTTCGGAATCCGTATAAATTATCTCTTTAGCACATTTTATCTTTTAATACAGTTGACACATTTGGGCCAGAGGGCTAAAATAGACTATATTATATTTAAATATATTTAGATGAAACATGCTATTGCATCTTAAACAGTGGGAATTGGGAATGTTTATTTTAATATTGCTAAGACATAATGCAGTATCAAGATGTCCGTGACAAAGAGTGTATAAAAATTAGATCAGTCAATTGCGTTTTTACTTGTAAGTGTATTAATCTTGAAGTATTCAAGACGTACGCCTTATGATATAAGATGGAAAAGTGATTAGTAAAACATTAGAACTGCTTTTTTAGCAGCTTGAATTTTTTATTAAATAATCATAAAATTCTAAGGCTCTATTGAAGGTTATAAATGTTTCGACTCAAGCAAACAAATCTGGAAATAACATGCTTGGTTCAAATCCGGTCGATTCGAGTTTTCTGTATTTTATATCATCAATTCCAATAAACCAAATGCAAATTGAATTAGTAAATCTTCTGAATCGCGTAGCAGCAGGTACCCACATCATTGAGAACCCATTTCCGAGGAAATTACCCTTTCGGCGGTAATGCGAACATGTGAATAATTTCACCTTAGCACGGCGATTCCCTTGAGCAAAGCTTAAATTAAAATCATACGGTGGATACATGGAAAATCTTGCATACTTTTACAAATTAAGACGAAGCTTAGTGCTAAATTACTATTTTAATTAATCTTTATAACGAATTGGTAGTAGTATTGTGTTTCGCTTGAGTAGCATACAAATAAAAAAATAATTACGCAATAAAAAATATAAACGTAAATTACTAAAAAAATATTTATATATTTCAATAGAAATGTATGTACGCGTAAAGGAAACAACTTTTGAAAACTACAGTATAATAGTTAAGATTATCTGTGACAGTTTCACTTGAAACTTTTTGCTTTCTTATAAAATTATTTACAAAATAAATAAAAACCAGTTTTGTGCTTGAAATCGAACGTTTCTAGAATCCGTTCGTCAAGCGATCTTAATGCCTATTACCTACAATGTAAGGTATACCAAGAATAGATACATTTTTGGCTTGTAGCTTCATTTTAAGTGAAACAACTCTTAAACCATTTTAAACATCATACGATCATCACCAATGAGATCTGTTTCAAGATATACAAGTTCTTGGAGACCCAAATTGACACCCCAAGAGTTTACCATTTACTTATTTGTAACTAAACGTTTTTCATGTTTCCTATTATCCAATGTGCATGGCATCTGAACCCTTGATACCAATGTTTGAAATAAAAATCGTTCCTGGACGGAGAGAATAATTGATAATCCAGTTAAAAACGGGATAGCTGACCATTTCCTGATAAACTTTTTAGGAAATTCGTAATAATATCGGAACACTTGTTCATGCACATGCAGTGATAATATATAATGACGAAATGCGAAAATGTTTTGAACACGTGTTCTGACGTCTTGATAATATATTGGTATTTTACTAAAATTTTATCAGGAAACTTGTCAATTCGTTCGTTATTGGTCTGCAATCCCGTTTTTAATCGGATTACGAATATGTTGAAGAAAATTTTCATAAATCAGCATTCATGTTTATCAGTAATTTTTCTTCGTGTGATACCAATGCACCCTTTCAAGCTATTTATGTACTTTTGTAATACTATTTTGTTCATCATAATATTTTCATAGTTGATAATGCGTTTTGCGGCTTTTCCATAATACTTAAAATTAACTATTTATCTTGTAATTAATTCATTAATGATTATTCATTCGATTTCGCATTCGATGCGCGGTACCTATAGCCAGAGTTCAAAGACTTGTAGTGTCTTCTCTGTTGCCCTTGGAATGGTTCAAACTTTCACTCCTTATAATGAGAATATTGATTGCAAAACGGCGTTGAAAATTGCAATTTTTACGTCTAGCCTCTTTACTCTTATTGTCACTGATATCAATGCCGAATACGTGAAAATCCCTATTATATTTGAAAATGCAATCAAATTATCAAGTAATATTTAAAAATTGATTGGTTCTCTTTCATGCATCTTAATGTTTACTTTACGGTTTGGAAACCTTGCTGAAAAATACAAAAAATGCAGGGAAGAAAAATACCAACCACGACCAGGTAAGTCTTTTGTAATGCTGCAGAAGATTGATCAAAGACAACGTAGGGAAGATGCTACAGATTATTACTTCCAAACTTGCAGACTGGTACAACATTTACCGTACGGGAATAGTTTAGCTGAGGGGTTTCCTTGATAATGTCCCATCTCAGAGAAGAAAAATTTCAACAATTCCATACTATTTTATCTTATTTTATTTTTACATGGTTATTCAATCAAAATTTCAATTTTCTTGTTAATAACCTAAGTAGGAGGCAAAAGGAATACATATAAAGCAATTTATTAATTCTTGATTCAAAGACTCTGTTAACTTGTGGGTGCATGATAAGTCTGTTGAGGATGATGGATAATATAAAATACACATTTGTTAGATGGAGTCTTTCCAAATGAAATCCAATTACAGGAACAAATACAATATTTAGACAAAGATATTTCAAACTCATTGCGACTAAAATATACAATAACATAGCTGACAAAGCAAGACAATTAAAAATCTAAAAAAATTTAATATTTTGGCTATACATAAAATCATCGACAAATGTCGTGCTATAATTATTCAACTCACCCAAATCTAAATTAAAAGTTTTCTAATCCCTGTTGCCGTTACTAACCAGATTAAATTATATCAAATATGTTTTAACTCGTCAAAATAATGTACCTATAGAAATTATCCTTAAATGAACCCACTGTTAAAATAATATATATGTGAACTAGCCAATCTCGGTACAGAATATCCTTAGCGAGACAGACACTAGAAAATATGTGTGTACCATACTTATGTAGACTGGCCTTATAAAGAATTAAATAAATTTAATGAAATACGATGCGGATTAACTAGATGATATTATTTTTGAATTTATCTCTTTCATCAAATGAGCGTCAATTCATTTGTTGAAAGAGACTCCTATTTTTTTTCTGGGAACTTATGCCTTCTCTTCTCCGTAATGTCGAATAAGGTACTGAACCTTTTCTAATCTAACTCATGAAAATTTACTGGTGGCAAAATTAAAAATAATATTATTTATAGAATTATGAACCTTCCTGAAAACTGTTTGTGATTAAGTAATATGGCCTTCTGAAAACGTGTTTGTTTTTTATTAAGTCGAAAATAAAACATAGACACACATATGAAATATACTAAATTAAAAAATGCCGGATTTATTTTTTTTGCATACTACTAATATCATAAAAAATATAATCTCAAAGGTTGGATTTCAGCCTTTCTGGGAAAATATTTTTATGGAGGCATTATAAAAATAATCAGAAAAAGCATCAAGATTTTGCGTAGCACCTAAATAAAAAATGTTTCTTTTTGTGAAGTTAATTAAAATTATTCGCAAGTTCCAGTTCCATCAATAAATAATCTATGATAATAAATAGTATATTTTATGATAAAATGCTTTCTTTTAAATACAAATTTTGAAAAGTAGATAATTTTTCATTTACATTCCCAGACAAGAATATTTTAAGGTGAAATATTCAAGAATATTCGTTTACAAAATGAATTCTGAGATTTTCTAACACAACGATTTTTTAATTGCTATTCTTAATAGCAATATCTTTGGTTACAGGGTTTGTTTATCAGGTTTGGTTATCGCGCTACAGTTCCTGTAGCGCGATAGCCAGATTCCCATTAATCCCGCAGCAATGCATAGCTAGTGAAAAAATTCTCGAAGAACACAACATGGTCTCTAGGATCTGTTTTTAGCTTGTTCAACAGGTTTTTCACAACTCGTGTACTCAACGGCTCATTGGTGGGTACTTGCGATTTGCCGCAATAAATATCAAAATTGTAGCAGTAGCCATCAGCAGTAGCGAGCATCCAATTTTTACAACCGAAGCGTACAGGCTTACCTCGAATAAATTGTTTCGATGGATGACGTCCAAAATATTTCACCATGGATTCATCTATTGACAGATTTGTGTGAAACACTCCCCATTGCATAAATTTCTTCATGAGAACCTCAGCAAGGGTTCGCACTTTGAACATTTTATCTGATGTTTCAGCAGCCACAGTATTATCACAGAAATGTAGGTACTTTTTGATATCTTAAAAACTGTTTCTCGTCATTGCCTTAGAAACAACAGGTACATTACAGTCCTCGTCTAAAGACCAAAATAGACGTTCGCGAGGCAAAGTGTGATAACCAGATAGAGATAGACTGCTTGAAAATGTTTTCAACTCACCAACAGTAATATTGATATCATGTTTATTGTTTTGTGATGCATACAAATCAGAATATTGAAGAATCATTTCGATTACTTCCTGATCAAAAATCTTCTCAAAAATTGAAACAGGATTTTTTCCTTTGAGATCAGTAATTAGGTTTTTGCATCTTTGTTGTACATTATTCTCATCAAAAGGCATGTGATCGTAGCTAGGCTCGCATTTACGCCAACGGGGCCCAACATTGCATCGTTGCCTTCTAGCGGAATTTGACAAAGGTTCTTCATCAGAACTGTCCCAATCTTCTTCGTTTCTGTTTACAAAAACTTCGATATTTCCAGGAATATCTCTTGGCATGTCATTGGTAACAATATTGTCTTCATCGCCTTCTTCTTTATCAGTGAGGATACTTGGTTCTGGGGGAAGAGCAACATTATCAAATTCAACATCTGAGTCCTCTTCTGCCATAATAGCATCAAGGGCCTCCTGGAGTCCATGATAGTTATCGCTTACTTCAAATTGCCGTTTCGACATATTTATGTGTAGTCAAAACTCTGTAAAAAAAAGGAATATTTTACTCTTTATGTGCCCACTGTCCCTATTTGGGGACACCAACAAAAAAAAGTAGTTCACAGTTAAGTAAATTATATATGTTACCTTATCAAATTCTTATTCCAAAGTAAACAAAGTGTTCAATAAGATTATGTAGAACAATTAAGAATTTACGAAAGTAAACATATAAAAAAAAATTACATTTGTTGATCACTGCAACTCTGAGATTCACTTTATTTATGACACTAAAATACTTTTTATAAATGGTGTTATCCAAAATGTTTGATATAAAATGTAAGACATATTAATCACCTCGACAATAATGCACTGTTAGCAAAAATTACCACATTAATAACAAAATGGTGGGTAGATTTGAAGGCGTCTTCGTTTGGGCACGGCAGGCGTAAATGGGTTAAAACAAAACTTAGATTTGGATATGAGGCCAAAATACCCAAGCAAACTGTTTATTTATTTTTTAATGTAAATTTCTAGTGCGGTAATGTATTAATTTATTTTATTGGATGTTAAATTATAGTATAAATGCCATTAAAGAATTCAATATGTAATCATTGTAATGGCAACGTTTGTAATATTTGTGAATTTTAGTAATTATTAAAAACATATTTTTGCTCTGTTAACTATGCAATTATGATGAAAAATAAAATAAAAATATTGAAAATAGCTTACAAACTATCGATTTACGTAAGAACACAATTTTTATCTAAATTAAAATTTCAACCCAAAACAACGAATTTTTTACGATGTCTATTTAATATTTGTCAATAAATTAACACAAAAATTGAAATTATATTTTTAATTTGAAAATGTGCTATTTTATTTATTTGTGTTTTAAATTATACTACTAAAGAATGTTGGATGAATCTTTGGAAATTATAAGTGAATTTATAATAATTTTGTCCTACTTAAAAAGTAAATATAAAATATTATTAAAATTTTGGAAAAAGGTTTTTTGATGGGCAAAATTATAAATTACAAATGACAAATCTACGTTGACACACTAATTCTGTATGTCCTATATAAATTCAAATTTCCACCCAAAAATGCATGAAAAATCTAATTTTTTAATGACCTACTTATAGTTTGTAATTGAAAACAAAAATTAATAAAATAGCACACATCCTCAAAATATTATTCTGTTTGTTTGGGTACTTTGGCCTCAAATCAAAATTTACGTTTTGTATGAAAGAGCCGCGCAGCCTTTCCTCTTAAGGCGAAAGTTAATGCCAAATCACTATTTTGATTCATCTCTATAACAAATTGGTGTACATTAAGAATACAAAAAAATGCATTTGATAAATTGAAGGTTTTTCTATCGCTTCGTTTGAGTACAATACAAATAAATATATAAATTACTCAATAAAAAATATAAATGCAAACTACTAAAAAAATATTTTTTCAATGGAAATGTTTGAACGCATTAAGGAAACAACTTTTTTTAAATACAGTATTATAGTTAAGATTATCTGTGACAGTTTCACTAGATTTACTTTTTTGCTTTCTTGTAAAATAATTTACAAAATAAATAAAAAACAGTTATTTGATTGAAATCGAACGTTTCTAGACTCCGTTTGTCAAGCGATTTTAATGCCTATTATTTACGATATAAGGTATACCAAAAATATACACATTTTTGGCTTGTAGCTTCCTCTTAATGGTGATGCTTAGAAAATATGTTTTATCACAATAAACGCGCTAATTAAGGATTTTTGTACAAGATGATTGCCACTTAATTACAAAATGGAGAACTTTATTTATTCTTATATGCCCATGGCTTCTACTCGTCGTATTCGTATTATTTTTTCATTTAAGATAAAAAATAACTGGGAAAATTAAACGAATTTTCGGAGAGAAGAAATGTTTATTACTTATTTTCGCTTCACTGAATTGTAAATAATATACCATGTTCTGAATGAAACTTTAGTACCTATTCAAATCGTTATTTAGGATATATATATATGTATATTAATAATGATATACCATGCCAATGAATTAATATAATAGAACAATATAAATATTGACACTCAGTATTTCAAAATATGACTTTCAAACGCATCTTCTATGACTCCTATCATAGAGCTATACAATTAGAGGTGCTATTGCGTACTAATATTATCTCGTTGAAACGAATTCCATTATTAGAAATTAGTAATCGGTGTGCGTAGTTCACATTCTGCAATTTTAGTTAGAGCATTGGGAGCGTTGGAGGTAAAAAAACAGAACCTATTTTTACGTTTCATGTCTAATTTAAATATAATGCCTCCTCTAGACTGTGCGGACTAAATCATAGTAATTTAAAGTTAAGAGAAATTGTTTACAAATCGACTATAAGTATAATGGTACTGGTATCAACATACAAAACATCCCTCAAATAGCAACAGTATTGAAATTAAACAGGCAAGTCAAGCGTACAGCATTCATTCCAGGTGAGGCTTACATTCTACTAGCGACTATGCATAATCATTATTCATGAATGTATATGAACTTTTATGAAGGATGCATGAGGTGTTTCGAGCTGAAGACTTTTGATACGAATTTGTATGTTAAGTGAATCAACAGCAAGTGTTGGAAACACGTACAAAAGGAATTAATTATTTAAGCAATTAGGCAGTAAAATTGACCTGTTTTGTAAGTTAACCCTGTAGACGTGAGATCACATTATGAGCGCGCGTGTCTTCCAGTGTTAATATGCTTAAAATAAGCTTGTAAACAGCCTTTGAGAAAGCTTTGCTGAAAGTAATATAAACAATCTTACATCTGGCAGTAAAACGTATAAAGTTACCGCGAATTAACTAACTTGCGCTATTTGTATGTTGACAGTGTCTACATCTAATGAAATTAAATACATAAAAGTCAACCTTTGGAATTAGGCAAACAATTAAGAATGGATGTTTATTTTGCGAACTATATTTTGTAATTAGGTTTTAATTGGTAATATAAGGTTTCTGGTTTTCATCATGTTTTTCAACGTCTGTTTGATCTATACACATCCAATCTAACAGATTTTCCCTGACATGAAATCAGGGTATCATTTTGACGAGCAGGAGGCAAACTATGTGGCCAAATTTTTGGTATCAGGAGGGTTTGTGAATACTGTGAATAAACTAAAATATCAGTCGTATGTTAACCACCGAAGAGCGGTATTTAAATAACCAGACTGTGCGCAGAAAAGTAAAGTTCGCTAAAATGAGGGTTTGCAGATGGGACTTTCTGTACAGGATCTAAATGTTCGTTTTAAAACAAATCACCAGGCGTAGCGCGTTAAAATTTAATGTGGTTTGAAAGTGTCAACTAAATGGTTTAGCAAAATGTAATATAATAATTTAAATTTAATACATTGGAAAGAAAACCGAACTGCTTCACCCGATTTGTGATTTTTTTACATTAACCGCACTCGAGAGGCCATGAGGAAAATAATTTTCCTCCGAGCCTGAGTCTCATCTTTTGGGATATTTTGTGGAGGGTCTTTTTAAAGGAAAGGAGGAAGATAAAAATTTGAGAAGGTAAAAGGTATGAGGGTTGGCTAGGAATCTAGGGATCAGTTTATCCAGTAGTGACGGACTTACCTATATATCCCTCGTACCGTGGCGAAAGGTGATGGATCGAGATAACAGTCAAAGGGTCTCCTCAAACCAGCCTCTCCCGATCTGGCACGCCATGCAACTAGTGGGCAGGTACATTCTGAACTTGGGGAACTGAATCTTTGGGGATGCTGTGTGTGGGAACTTTTTATGGAATGGAAGTTTTGGAAAGGAAAAAGGTATGAAGGGTGGGTAGGAATCTGGAAATCAAAGTATCTAGAAGAATCCATCCCTCCCACTGCGGTGCAAGGCGATGGATCGAGAGAGTCCGGCTAGTAAGGTCAAAAGATCTCTCTCAACCAATCTCTTTCGATTCCGTGCCCGAACCCATACTAAGTAACCAAATGTATCAAACCAATTGGGATGACCTATGGCAGGTATGTTGCTTATCCAATAAATCGTAACTGAAGAAGTTTCATTTTTTTTAGTGAAAATCATTTGACATTATATTCCATCTACAAAATTTAAAAAACTTATATTAAGTAGTTGTTAAAAACACGATAAAAAGCGAATTAAATTTTTTAACCTCCCAGTTTTTTCCCTTTATTTATAATTCAGACGTTTGTAAAAGTTGCTGGCAAATATTTTAATTATCTCTTTAATTAATCAAAGTTCTAAACAAAGGGTTTTTATGTGAGAAAACATGCTATTAAAACAACTTCTAACTTTCAAACTTTTCCCGTCGAACGCTCATCAGCTCACCTCTCACAAAATATCAAACCTTAGTCAGAAAGGGAATTACCAATCTACCCTTTTACGACAAATTGGCTTGCTAAAAAGCTTATTTCAATCTAAAACTCCAAGTTTTATAAATTTTTGCGTTTCCTCTATTTTGAGGAATAAACACGAAAAAAACAACATTTTTTATTCCTTACAAAAAATCTTGATTGTAAGGAATAAAAAATGTTGGTTTTTCGTGTTTCGTGTTTATTAGTTGAGGAATAAATGCGAAAAAATCAACATTTTTTATTTTTTGTAAATTCCAAAACAGATACATTAAAAAAATTACAATAAAATCCCACTCCCATTCAAAAATCACAATAATAATTTAACATTTAAATATCAACTAAAAATTTGGATACAAAACATAAAGTGATCAAAAATAAATAAACTGACTCCAAATACAGACTGAAACCGAAACCACTCAAATAAGCAAAAAAAACCTCATAATTTATAATTATTTCTGGAAAAACACTATTCAATATATTTATTTTGCCTTTATATTATCCATACTAGTAAATTATAATCATATGTAAATAAAATCCTCAGCACGTGATATCCCAGTGAGGATATCATTATATTTATTTGTGACAAAAAAATATGATAAAACACTAACTATTACTTTATTTTTTTTGGAATAACTTTATTGAGTAAAACCTCAAATTGTAATATTTAATTATTGAAGACAATATTAGCGATTTCTAAACGAAAATCTGAAACAGAAAAATCAGACAAGGATACGGTCACATCTAGGACTCGAACCCAGGACCCTTGCGTTGCTGGGGCACTGCTCTTTACCACTGAGCTAATGGGACCCTATCCCCTTCCGTCACATTTAACTGTATCATACTTCGAATAAGAACTTCCAACATTGTCTTAATTTTTTCACAGCACATTTATTTTTATTTTTAACTATAGTTTTAAATAAGTATTTCTCCTTTTGGTGCACATACCCATCGCGGTCTGCACGTTTTCCAGTAACGTTAGTTTCAGAGTCATAGGGTTGTTTTTATTGTATAACTTCAATATAACTAATGGCCCTAAGTGTTATAATAGTTTAACAAAAAAAAAATTAGGTTCATGTCTAAATATTTTATTCAGCAAAAAACCTCCACCGGAATACGTTAAGTGAGCTCAAACGTTCGTGTTTTTATTTCCGACAAAAAAATATTTTGTATTTTTATTCAACCCGCAAGAACAAACCAACTGTTTGGTCTATTTTAATGTTTAACCTTTTTAACAAGCACATTCCGGGAATCCCGTTTCTTCTTATCTCAATCCCAAGTTTACACAAAGCTTGCAAAAGCTGTCACCGCAGAGATAGTTGGATAAATATAAGAAAAAAATTGGTAACTGTTTATTTAGTAGATAGGGGAAATAAAAACAACAATAGAGGGAAAACAATGGAACCGCGACATTTCCTTTGCATTGTTCTTGGGAGACTGTAAAATTATCTTTGGATTTTCGGCTGACTCCAAATAGTACCCTCGACACATGTAGAAGCTGGAGTTTTTGTTTCTCGAAAGCCTTCCCTTTCACACCCGCATTATTGTTTCCACACATATAAAATATGTAATGCTTGATAATACCTCAGAAAATTATTTGAAAAATTTTGGTATTTAATTTTTTTTTTTTTTTAGAAATTTTTCTATGTTAATTTGGATTAACATTGGGCGTCAGAGGGTATATTTTAAATAGTAACGTAAAATAAACATAACACAAAAGTAATACAAATAACTGTTTCTTGTCAATAATGCACATTGACAATGTAGTGATAATCTCTAAGGTACAAACAAATAACATTTTAATTAAAATTCATTCATAAATAAAGAAATAATCTTGGATAACAAATCTTTAAAAATTCGCCATACTAGTCGAAAACATGTCCGTCACTACCAGTGTTAATTTGAATGAACATTGAAATTCATTTTCGATATTCTGGGAAATGACTGTGATCAGTGAATTGAACTGATGTTATTATTATAGAACATATCTTAATGCGTTAAAGTATTATTTGTAATTCGAGTATAAAATATTGATATCTCACCTTAAATTAAGTAATCAATGACGGCAGAAATTCAATGAAACTCACAATCAGCAGATGTCAAAATATTTATCGTTGTTGTGGCGGGAATAAGGATTTCAACCGAGCGGAAAATATAGACGCCACAGAAAAGACTACAAACTATAAGAAAACGAAAACATGGCTTTTCTAAATCGCTACCGTTACGGTAAAAAAAAATCACAAAGTTCATGTAAATTTGAATTAACACTGGGGCTGAAAGGGTTGAGGCAAAAGTACACTGATATGAAATACTGTTAATTTATTAAAAATCTGGTCAATTTATTCGTTTTCTTGTTAAAAATGGGACTGCGGGCCTATACATAATGAATTGCAAGAGTTTGTAAAAAAGTATACAGTCCATAGTAAATGTTTTTACGGTAAAAAAAAATCACAAAGTTCATGTAAATTTGAATTAACACTGGGGCTGAAAGGGTTGAGGCAAAAGTACACTGATATGAAATACTGTTAATTTATTAAAAATCTGGTCAATTTATTCGTTTTCTTGTTAAAAATGGGACTGCGGGCCTATACATAATGAATTGCAAGAGTTTGTAAAAAAGTATACAGTCCATAGTAAATGTTTTATGAGGACGGTGGAACAACTGTTCATACAAATCCAAATATACTTTCATATGGTAGCATTATATTCATACCTTCTTCAGGAAAGTATTATTTTAAGCTGATGAAAACGGTCGGTATTATTTTGCTAGCAAACGAGAATAACATCCCCATTTCAAAAATAAAATCCAAATTGCATGTCCTTTCACAAAATTTATTCCTTTGATTTGAAAATGTTTTTTCCTTTCTTGTAAACACGGCTTACACTAATGTACACCACGGTGATTAAATATTGTGCTCGAGGCTATTTGCCGCTTCAGGAAACAGATTGTCTACTTTTCAGATAAGTTATATTGTATCACAAAATTCGTTGATTTTCTGCTCTATGAATACAGTTATATTATATTTTATAGCAAAATTCGTTGATCGTGACTAATCCTGACTTTCATCCCTCGTCCAAATATACATTAACATATCTTCGAAATCTTGCCGGTTTTGCATTATTTAAATTATTTAAATCAGGTATTGTTTCAAAATTATTATTATCAGTCTTAGAAGTACAAACTATTATTTAGGGAGCTTCTCAGTCAAAATTATAAAATTTACACGTTTTTTTTTTCAAATTTATTTAATAAACGTTTCCAACCAGAAGGGGTCGAACTTCGTTAATAAACTCGAAATTAATATACTTCAGAATTTAGCATTTTTTTGACTAGCAATTTCATCAAAGATCCGAATTCATAAAAAAATACTCGAAAATTTAACTAAGGAATTATATTGGCAATGTCGACAGGTGGAAACTCGGATTGAGATTATTAAATACGGTGGAGGTCGCATGTACCTAAAAGGTTTGATAGGTAGTTTGAAGAAATCCGATGATAAAAAAATATTTATTATTTTTTATATAATACACCCATATAGGTTTTTACAAACACATTGGAACAAACAAACACAGTCACGAAAATTAAAATTTGTTAAAAAGTTAAATTATAAAGAATCCATGTAAATGAAGAGTATTATACCAACCTTAGTTGTTATAATTACTAAGGTATGTTATTACAGCCTTCTTGTAACTTTATTATGTACATTTGAAAACCTTTATGATTTCAATAGACGTATTGCCAACTGCATACAATCTAGGTATAAGCGAGTATCTTTATAGTCTTGATATTATTAAATTGCATTTGCAATTAAAAATAATTTTTGATCGAGTACTTCTAGTTCGTATGTTGAAGGTTATTAGACTAAGTAAATCAGAGATGTCTATAAATCCATTAATAATTTTAAAAATAAAAGTCAAGTCAGTATTATTGTTATCATAAAATAAAAGGCCAGAAAACTTATAACTTTTGTACAAGTGCGTATTTTCTCATAGCACACTTAAACAAAAGCAAGTAATTCTAATGAAATGTACCCGGGTTAAGAGATAGTGGAAATTTTCAGAATCGCATTGTTGTATAATAATAGCCATCTTATATGAGTTTCATAATTAATTCTGTATATCAAGAGTATGCGAACAACTTTTGACTTTTGAAATACTGGCGTACAGAGCTCCCGGCCAAAAATGCCCCTTTCTTTTTCATCGTGATTTTAAAATAGTGGTTGTTGAAAAATTAGTTTATTTGGTTGTTTGTGAAAAAATATTTGCGTAGGGAAATGGCTGCAATATGGGGAGGTTAAACTTTATGAAGGATTTATTTAGGTTTTTTATATGTGATATGTACGTTTTCGTCGTACCGGGCGAGACAATTTATAGACGCGTTTTCACGGGTGGGAATACCCGCATAAAATGTTTCCGCGAAACTTAAGATGTGTTTTTTTAATAGTATATGAACGAGTGTACGTACACATGTTGGTTAAATGACTAAATTACAGAGGCTTGAATTTCACGTACCAATATTACAATGCCGGAACACAATGCATACGGACGGAATTACCCATAGGGAGAATTACACCTAGTAGGTTAAAGAATTAAAAAAAATTATACCTATATTGCACATGATAAGAAATAAATCTAAAATTAAACAATTTTTCCCAGCCTGTATAGTCTATAGACTGCACCAGTATTATTTAAAATATTTGAATATATGATTTGGAATAAAACTAAAGTTAATAACAAGTTTACTATTCATTTTGATTGTTTGAATGTAGGATTGAGAATAGCACTAAAGTTATAACAAGTTTATTATTCATTTAGATTGTTTGAGTGTGGGATTTAGAATAACACTAAAGTTATAACAAGTTTATTATTCATTTAGATTGTTTGAATGTAGGATTTAGAATAACACTAAAGTTATAACAAGTTTATTATTCATTTAGATTGTTTGAATGTAGGATTTAGAATAACACTAAAGTTAATAACAAGTTAATTATTCATTTAGATTGTTTGAATGTAGGATTTAGGATAACACTAAAGTTAAAAACAATTTTACTATTCATTTAGATTGTTTGAATGTAGGATTTAGAATAACACTAAAGTCATAACAAGTTTATTATTCATTTAGATTGTTTGAATGTAGGATTTAGAATAACACTAAAGTTAATAACAAGTTTATTATTCATTTTGATTGTTTGAACGTAGAATTAAGAATAACACTAAAGTTAGTAATAAGTTTATTTTTCATTTAGATTGTTTGAATGTAGAATTTAGAATCACACTAAAGATAATAACAAGTTTATTGATCACGATGATTAGCAACAACTGAACTGGAGGACTTTGGGTACGGTTACTGAGTACGATCTAATGTATGTAAAGCATTGTCTATTGCTGTCTCACTCTACGGTACTGAAAATTCTACTTTTACTACTAATTTTTTATCCCACATTACAGTTACAAAACAAATTTCATATGTGTATAATCAAAAGGTACAATCGTAATTATCTAAATGTGTAATTTCTTCCATGTGTAATTCCGTCCTTGTGTATCTATTTGTACGTGTAATTCAAACTTTCGTTATTTCGTCATGAAATCTGCTTTTTTATTTGAACACGCCGTCATTCTTTTTTAGGGATGAATTAAGAAATATTTTTTTTACAACACGCTGAACATAAAATGAGTCACTTTCGTTTGTACATGTCTTAAATCTCAAAATTTTTGCCACCCGCCAGCAGATTCTATTTTAGTAAAAACTTATTTGTTTTTAATCGAAACATGAAACAGAACAAAACACAGAAAAATAAAAAGATAACGGTCACAACTTAGAACTGAACTCAAGATCTCTTTTCTTATAACATTAATATATAACCTTCAAAATAAGTTCACAAAAATAAAAAGTTGTTCCTGAAAAATATAAATTTGCATTTGTACAAAATCTTAAGTCTCTGAAAGTTCTTCAGCGATATTGCCGAAAATTACAACGTTTGTTTTTATTAATGCCAGAAGTGTTTTGAGAGTGGTTTTAATGGTAGAAGAAGTAAGGATCGACCGAGGAATACTTAACGCAATATCTCTGCGCTGGAATGAGATACGGAGTCGAATTAAAATCGATGTAATGTAGTTTTTTAACAGTAACATTGTGGCATACAGTAGTGAATGGTGGAAAAAGTCAGAGATGCCTGAAAAAGACATAAGCAATAGCGAAGCATTGAGCGGGGCCCACTTGTACAAAATAAAAGTTTTTGTTTAACTTGTAAAACTCATTATATTTAAATCCACGCTGTGCCTTGAGTTTTTTACACTACATCCCAACGTATTGATCTTTTGGGAAACAACAGTAAAGAAATGATATCTTAGAGCGCGCTCCATTTCATTCTTTGACTCCTAAAATCCATTGGTTGGTAGACGTTAGGATGAGCAGTGGGTAGTGGGAGAAATGGGTGACATTTGGGTGGTTCGCGGGTAGACTAGGTGGTGCTGGGAGGCCCTTGGGTTGCCCTGATTAGAGCCTCAATAATAGGGTGGAATTTCAATTTGGCCTCAGCATTTTATCAGGTAGGAACTGAGGTACGATTAAATTAAAATGAGGCCCCCTTTCGAATAGTATACACACTTGAAAAAGAGTATTAAAATGGTAGGTCTCTTTTTGTATAATGCATTCTGTCTTGAGGATCTTCAAATAATATCCGGGGATTTGAAGACTTGTGTACACTTTAATTCTCGGGAGTTTGATTTAAATATTTTATTAATAATGTTAATCTGATTTCTACCTAGAGTTTGGCTACGCACTAAAATAATGTTTTACTCGATAAGACGATTAGGTTTTTTTTCAATTTACTCAGATGTGGGTTTCTAGCACGGTAGATTGATAAAAGATTTATCGATAATTTTGATAACTTGTCATGTGATAACATAAAAACAAAGTTTATATGTGTAATGTTTTCATAAAATACAGAGAAAAATATGTAACGCTAATTTATTAAAAATCTCTTCAAATTATTCGTAATTCGTGAAACGGGATCGCAGACCTTTAACGAATGAATTGATAGGTTTCCTGATAAATTTTTAATAAAATACGAATGCGTCACGACGTCCGAGCACGTGTTCGTAAAATTAGTTATATTTTCGCATTTCATCAATATATATTATTAAGGCTAATGCAGGTGCATGAACAAATGTTCCAATATATTAGGAATTTGGTTAATTTTGTCTGCAATCCCGTTTGTTATCCGGATTAACAATAATTTGAAGAGATTCTTAATAAATTAAAAATACCTTCTCATTTTCTCCATGTACATATTTATAATGCAATAACATAAAAAATAAAAACAAGATACTGTATTTTGGTAGATTAACTTTTGTAGTACTGAGCAGTACTTCGCTTTCATTTTTGCTTTTGCTGTACATATACGGAGAAAACTTGCTGATATGAAATATTAAAAATCAAAATTACTAAAAATCTGGTCAAACTATTAAAAATGGGAAATTTTACCCAGAGCAACGATACATTAAAGGCAATTTCAGGCGTATTTTGGCACATCTCGACGGGTATAACGGCGATTTCTTCCCGAATTCGATCATTGAGTTCTTCCAAGATGTGAGGCCGATGTTTAAAAACTTTTGCCTTTAAGTAAAAGTTACATCTGGAAGGCCCGCTGGGTGGGCCTATTTTCAAGAAACGTAGTGTGGTCCGGACCAAATCATGACTGAAAACGGCACGACCCTCCCAACACAAAAGAGACCCCTTCCAGGTGGAACAGAAACCTGGGATCCAAACGAGATATACCAGCCATTTTAAACTGCACTGTCTGTTTTGCTGCACCCTGTATTTTTCTCTCTCTCCACGTTGCAATTTAGATACCACAGGAAGGGAATTGCTACCCTTTACGGGAAGGATACGATCAGGAAGAAATGAATGTGGTTAAATTTATTTTCAACTCCTCGGTTTAAATTGTTCGGTTTTAACAAACAGCTGTTATCTGTAGAGTTAATTTTTTTTATTAATTATTTGCATCTGAAACAACAAAGAAGTGAGATGGCAGTAATTTTTATAAAGCGTTCATTTAAAATATCAGTTATGTTAGTTCAGTGTTTAGACGGAAAACGCAATGTGAGCCATTTTCAAAACTTATTATGTTTGATTTCAAAATGTTAAAAATTTAAAAAAATTCATGTTTATTTCGTGTAATAGGCGTATTTCATCACCTTTCAAAAACAGTTATTAGTTTTCGACTAAAACTCCGACATTGTGACAACATCTTTAAGAAATGTAATGGTCAACATACCAGAGAACTGAAAGGTTAATTGTTTTTGAACACATAAAGCAGATGTAATTGTTTTTACTTTCATAATATGGCTAGATGGAAGGAAAATGGATGTTAGTCGTAACGTCAAATACCTAGGACATATTATCACAGACGACCTGAAAGACATCGAGGATATGGAAAGGCAAAGAAGAGCAATATCCGATAGAGCAGGTATGCTGTCAATGCGTTTTCACTTTTTCAGTACAAACGTGAATAATGTACTTTTCAACGCATTTTGCACTTCGCTGTACAGTTCAGAACTGTGGGTGGATTACACTGCATCCCAATGGCATAAGCCAAAAGTCGCTTACAATAATGCTTATCGCCAACTATTCTGCCTACCGAGATACTGCAGCGCCACGGAAATGTTCCTGGAGGGACGAGTAAACTCTTTCATAAACTCCGCCATCACATGGAAAGCTTATGGCGCAGACTACGCCAATCAAGTAACAAAATCATCACTGCCATGGTTGCCTGAATGGAGTCCCCTCTGATGGCCCTCTGGAGACGGGAGATGTGCAAATATCGTCCATAAACGGCTGCTCACACTCATTTTTGTGTTTACATTTTATATTTTTTTCAATATTCCGCTTTTTTGTGCCTACCGGAATCATCTATATAATATATTATTATTATTGTTCTAACTCTAACTATATATATTATTTAAAATATGGAATGTATTGCATTGCACTACCCCTGCATACATTCCGGAAAAAATCTTTTTATTATTATTACCTATATTGAATTTTGTTGCAAAGTAAATTATTCAACTATATATCACTAAGTGCATCTAAAAGATTCACTGTAAAACTCATTACTATATAATATTATAAACAACTCTCCAACATTTAAAAACTTTCGTAGATGATAAACTGTGAGTGCTTGTGTAAGGAATTAGGCCACCTGATATTATACCTAATGAACACTGCGCCGTTAATTTAAATGGAGAAGCAATAAAACTAAAAATTGCTCGTTGTTAATTCAATAAGTTACTTTGTGTAAAAGCAAATGTTTTGAAGTACCTTCAACCTACGAAGGTGTAAGAGTAGGTCATTATTATCTTTCTTGGTACAGATTAAGACGAAAGACTTGTAGACATCTCAAATTTGCCAGTGTTTATTCTTGAACCCCCATTTAAATGAATTTTAAAGTATATTTTAGCACGTTTCGTAATGATAGTTTAACCTTCAGTTTGCTTTATACAATGATAGTTTCTAGTACGTAAGCGTTGATAAGTTAATCCACTTGAATTCTTTATTATACATGAGTACATTCGTAATTAAAGTTTGATTTTTTAATATTTCAAGCAATTTAAAAAAATTTAAAAGTAATTCGTCTTTCTACATCATTAAATAAAGCGTTGGCGGCATAGCATTGATCCAAATATATTTCTCTAGAAAACACGAAATTTATCGTTTTACTTATCAAAAACTTACACTATTTTTGTATTGAATAGTTTTATTCATTTCGAAACAACTTGATTCTGCGTAAAGTAGGAAAGTCCGTCTGATTGATAATCTGTTGTTAGCAGACCCATTTCCATTTCTAACGCACAGACGCAATGTAGGTATGCTGAGTCTATTCTACGAGTATTTTGATAGAACCTGCTCTAAGGACCCATCGACCCACGAGAGGAACACCCGTCCACATTTGACGTTGGCTTCAAGAGAACGGGTCTTTTTTGTGTGAATCAGCTCATATGTGGAGCGAGATACTGGCATTTATTTTATTAATAAATTGCCTGACCGGGTTTCAACATAGCTCCCCTGTCTTTTCACTGTACAATCAGTGGCGCTCCAGTTAGATATCACATTACAAAAAAAGCACGCAATGTGAGTATCATGATAATTTTCATGCTTGGTTATCATAACGAAGCGATGTCACCTAGAACAAACTATTCAACGCTGTAATTCGTGTTGTGTACACATTCAGTATAAACATTTTCACATCGGCTTTAAATCTACTTTCTTCTGAATAATACATTTTTAAGTGATTTTTATCATTAAAATATTTTAAAACTTCATTAACATAATAATTTATCATATGATTTTTTGCATCTTTTGAAAGAATGTTTAACATAAATCTTTACTAGGTAATATAACCTACTACACGTACCTATGCTTACCTATTTTAGTTCTGTGTCTCTTGATATGATTTCCAATCTTCGCTGTTGGAAGTTATTAAATTCACCCTAAGTAAATGATTTTTTTTGGCTTTTGTTACGGATATTCTATATATGTTTTTCATGAAAGGTAAGCAATTTATTATTATCTAAGCAAGAAATGTACCACTGGCTTCGAGCATTTTAAGTATATATTTTAAAACACCCTAATTTTGAAATAAAACTACCATCAGCGTGGAGAAAAGAACTCCCGGAGTAAACAAATGACACATTCAAATTAATTGCGACTAAGACTTGCACTTTGTCCAAAACGTTATTTGTAATTTTTTTAAGGAAGTTTTTGGTAATAAACTAGAAACAAACTGCTACATAAATGTGTTTTGCGAGGTATTTAGCAGAACCTTTCTTCTGATTCTTGAGATTTCTTTAAAAAGGTGTTACGATAGACGTATTTAAAGAGAGGTATTTTTGTTCTTAGGCCTCAGTAAGCGAGTTATATGCATGTTTTTTTTTTGTAAAAAAATGCGCAAAAAACTTTATTACTAAAAAAATATCTGTTTTTGTTCTGTCACGTATATATTATAATCCACTTTCTACCTTTTTTTCTGGTGGTGAAAAGTTCCTTATCCAATTGAAATTTCAAAAAACGACAATTTAGATAATATCATGGTTTATTATAAAATTATAATAATCTCAGTAAATGTTTTCGGTTGATTTTCGAAATTGAGTTATAAAACAGTTTCCATAGAATTGAGGAATGGTGATAATTTAACTTAGAAAAGAGCTTTTTTAAATAAAGTGTTGTTTCAGGTTTAAAAATATTCAATTTTATTATTCAAGAAAATAAAATGAACTGGTATCGGCAGGAGTACCAGACTTGCCTATACCTATAAGTACCTTCTCTATATTATTGTCAATGCATACTACTCTGGTATGTGTATATTTTGTCTCTTGTAAAACAATTATCGACCGAAATAGTCCAATGAACCCGTTGATAAGTACCTATCGGCTTGAAGAAATGTGATATTGTCCAGTGAAAAATTAAAAAGCTTAATGTCTTTGAAGTTTAAAGAAAGATTTTTTTATCGATTTTCCTATTTTAAAAGGATAAAGATAGTAGCTTTTTAACTGCCTTTTCATAGTTAACGGTAAAGCACTGTAATTTCTATTTTTTTTTTTAATCTTCCATAACATCCAGGTTGGATAGGAAAAACACCTAGGAAACCGAATATGTTCACTGCACACTAAAGAGATGTTATTCAACCAGGCTCCATCAATAAACTGGTTTAACAGTTACGTTTATTGCTGTAAAATTTCACACAAACATGGGTACAGTCAGATAATGACAGGCACTTTAAGATGGGAAAAATTGCAAGTACAATGTTAATGGAAGATTATCTTGCAGACTATGCGGCATATTTTATTTCCGCATCACATACCTAAGTGTATTTTTTTGTTTACTTATTGTACGAGTATTGATCCATGTATGCCCCCGCTGTCATATCTACATATGAACTGTGACCCAAGGGGAGTTTTTATGGGCCAATGCACTATAAAAAAGCTTGCAAAAGTCGCAAATGGCTATGTGTCGTCACCCCTTCCCTTCGAGAAAATAGGGAAAAACGTAACCGTCCCCGTAATATATGGGCTTTTTATCATATCTATTTGCTTTGGAATACTGAATCAACAACAAAATTGGTAAAGAAGTGGCATTTCAGTTTGCCTTAACGATAAAAAAGTTTGAAACATTTTATTTGTTCAGACACATTTATTACCCGATTAGGTAACAGATAGTGATCGATGTGAAAATAGCTCATCTAAAGCAGACAATTGGTTTTTGTGATTACTGAAGCAGAAAACGTATATTAAAGCAATTTTAGGGTGAAACCGACTATTTCCAACATGCATATGAGATACAAAACATTGAAATATTATCCATTTAACACGATGGGGACACTTGAGGCGCCTTTTTGATGCGATGGGTCCCTGACCGGAATAGAACAATGGGAAGAAGATTTACGCATATTTAAATACTAGAGTCTCTAAACCACCGAGAGATAAAAAAAATTATCATATTTTAGAGATATTTTCACTTATAAAGAAATAAAAAATATTCAAAAGCAAGACATGCATCGTAGCGTAATGAAATTATTAAATTATGAAAAAATGCATTTCTACTCGAATTCCCCGCTTCGCAGTAGAGAAATGGGTCTCTTAGAACATTTCAGTGAATATGTGTCATGCAGTTGGGTGCAACAGCTATGCATTTTAAATGTGAATAAATCAAGCGTCCCGACGTCGACGCTTGCGATGGGAAGCCTGGCGTCGACCTTCCAACGCCGAGGCGCTACACGCTCATATTGTGCAAACACGTTACATAACGAGCACTTCCGGACGTGATCTCTTAAGGCTTACGTAAATAAACAACGCGGTACGTTTTTCCGGTTCTCTCGTTCCGTATGTGCAGGTTTTTTTATAGGCTGTAAAACAATTACATTAACATCAGCTTGCACAAGTCAATAATAATGATAAAAATAATTTGTATTATATTTTGAAGAGTCACATGTATGAAATAGCTACACTTGTCAAATAGTATAAAACTAACTAACTAACTAACCATCACGCCGTTTCCCCGCAGGGGTAGGCAGAGAGGACGGACCGCCAAACAACTTGGTCTTGGCACACACTCCTTGCTTCATTCACATTCATACATCGTCTCATACATACTCTTCTATTATTCTGACTCTTGACATGGCCCGACTCAAGTATCTGATTCACTCGGTCGTGCCATGTCTTCCTCGGGCGTCACAGACTTCTCCTACCATTCACATTTGCATCGTATATTCTCCTTACACTCCTTTCTTCGCTCATTTGCTCTACATGCCCAAACCATCTAAGCGTCCCTTTCTTGATCTTACTCATTACGCTTACATCAGCCTTGCACTCTTTGCGGATCTCCACATTCCTCATACGATCATACATGGTTTTACCACACATACGCCTCAGGGACCTCATTTCAACAGCATTCAATCTACTTTCATCCTTTCTTTGCCAGTTCCATGCCTCACTTCCATACATCAGGGTAGGTACCAGCACTCCATTGTGGACTGCTAACTTCGCTTATAAATAGTCACATGCAAGAAATAGGTACACTTATTAAAGAGTCACATGTATGAAATAGGTAAACTGCCGTGCTTCTCTACCTCCTTCTTTAGCCAACATTACACTCTCCATCATCAGGGCAGATGTGGAAAAACATATATGTTTACAACACGGTATAATACCCCAAAAATTAACCATTGGCCGTTGAAATCTCAGTATATCTTATATATACAGAATCTTCATCGGTACAAAAATTAGAAAATGTTAGAATTTCATACCAGCTTTCGTGTGTAAAATAATATTTTTTTGTAGCTATCATCAAATTCGCATCAATGTATAAAATTACTTTTGGTAGGTATCGTCAAATTCGCATCAATGTATAAAATTACTTTTGGTAGGTTTCGTCAAATTCGCATCAATGTATAAAATTACTTTTGGTAGGTATCGTCAAATTTGCATCAATGTATAAAATTACTTTTTTTAGGTATCTTAAAATTCGCATCAATGTTTTAAATTACTTTTTGTAGGTATCGTCAAATTCGCATCAATGTATTAAATTACTTTTTGTAGGTATCGTCAAATTCGCATCATTGTATTAAATTACTAGCCTAAGTCTTCGGCGTTACATAGAATTTACACAAAATTTTTCGATTTCCGACTTAGACAGTGACCTGCCTCTTATTTTGAAGGACAGGAGGGCTAAATTTCATCAATCTTGAAATAAAACTGTAGATTTGTATAAAAATCAAACGAATTCGGCACGCCCCGTACCTACATCCCTCCCCAGACAGTTTTGAAATAGATGGATAGCAAAAATTGCTAACGCTTTGTCTGAAAACGTTTGTTTTTGCTTTTCTGTATATATGACGGTTTATTAATTAAAACCAACGTTTTTTTAATGGGAACAACGCACAAGGGTCCCAACTGCTCCCAACCATCAAGAAAAACCGGTGACACTATGTCATCTCCAATAAGGGTGGGTTGTGAGGCTGAAGGCAGTAGGTTTAGAAAAGAGATTGGCAAGAGGAAGATAGGGAAGTACCTGGCTATTTAGATCTAGTCACCAAACACGACCAAAGCCATTTCAATCAACGTTTCAATTCTAAATGGTGGTCTTACACCAGGACGTTACTGAGAGTATCTTCCACTCTGGAACGAGCCTCAAATTTACTATATATTAATTCTTATGTGAAACAACTAATAATATAAAATTTACTTGCGCACGCCGGTATTTGAACCCATTACCTCCAGCTAGCTAGAGTCTTAACACTACCACAAAGGACATCTCTTTAAAGTAATCAAAACGTTTTTATAAACTTAACAAATTTCTATAAGGCATTATATTTTTTTTTTATAAATCGTTAAACATTTATTTAAACGCATCATGATTAATTTTAGTAAAATCTGCGATAAAGCACAGGAAATTGACACTATTAAAAAAAAAAAATCACTACTATGCCACCTCATCGCTACAATTTTTAATGTACACGTGCTTGTCGACATATTCGTTCTTCCTGTGTGCAATAATTTTATAGTAAATCTGCATAATATTAAATGAAGCAAACGTGTTTACAAGTTATGTCTGTAAGTTACGCCATGTTTATTCAGTGACCGAGCTTATCACGAAAACCTTTAATATTGTGCCGTGGATTAATCGCAAAGTTATTGCAACTGCCACTCAAAGCCAAACCGACTAATGCTGAATATGATTAATAGTTAGTGGAGATTTAATTTCCACATGGTCAAATATGCTTCATAAAGGCTAGGGGTCTTCCAAACTTCGGACTTCGGTAATTTGTATGCAGAGCAAACACATTTGATTATCTCGGGGTTGAAGTATCGGCAGCTTCTTTGGAACAACAGGGACGAGGCGGAATGTGGGCGATGTTGGGAAGGAATTTAATACTGATAAGATTAAACAGTAGGCTCAGACGGGCGCAGATATCTACAGAATATTGAGAGAAATACACTTGATATATTTCCAAAAATCCTCCATCCGAGAATGGTAAATAATCTTGCGGGTTTTTGCGGAAAAGCTATATCACGTTATGTTTGCTTCAACCACCGTAAATATGCAAAGTTATTCTTGTCTCTCATAATAAACATTCTCAAAAGGCTTACACGAATTAACTTCATTTGAAAGTATAAAATGTTAGAATAATATTTCTTATTTTGGACGTCGCGTCGCGTCGTGTTTTTTGACCAAACAGCTCGACGCCATTGTTACAATGGCATTCTTAATATTAGAGAACGTTGTTTGTTAAAATAACACAAAAGAAATTTAAAAAGGTAAAATAAATATTTTAGGTACAGATACAGCTGAAATATAGTGGAAGATACTCTCAGTATCGACCTGGTGTGAAAACCATAAATCAGAATTGAAACTGTGCTTTAAATGGCTTTAGTAGTGTTTTGTGACCAGATCTGAATAGGCAGGTACCCCCACCATCCTTCCCTATCTCCTTCCCCTCCCCATTACTTTCAACCTTACAACATACCCCAATTAGGGTTGCCAAAATCTCAATGGCTCTAGACGGTTGGGACATAAAAAAACAGTTATTAATAAATAAGTAATGTCTCAATAGATTAATAGTAACTATGTAAATGTAATTTATTTTGAAATTATTGTAAAAACCACCAAAATCAGGAATTAATTAACATATTTATTTCTCAAAGTAATCTGTTTAAAACTTAAATGAATTCATTGCATTTTATCAGCAAAGCAAACCTTATTGAAAGCATCTGAAATCGGAGGTTCTTGATACGCGAGCGCCTACTTTATTAAATTGGAAAATGGTATCGTTTGATTACTTCCTGGTACGAGAAAATCCAAAAGTAAAAGTACCTTCCTGGATGAAAAATATTTCGCGAAGCGACGTCAAATTAGAGTCACGTTATACCTACCCAAATAATGCTGAAAACCGTTGATCGATCCAGAAGTCAGAAGCCAATCACAGTAAATGAAAAACTTTATTATTTCCCCTGATTTTGATTAAGAGCGAAACATTTGTTAAAAATATTTGACGCCACGAGATGACGATGAGCATTTATCATAATTCCATATTTCGGTAAGGGTTTAATTTCAGTAATGGCCTAATCCATTTTCTTCGTTCCCCGTAGAATTATTCCTCTAACAAATATTTTCTACAGTCTTGTCGCATTCTTCAACTTCCGTTGGCTGAGGAATGGCTCAGAGTAATTGAAAAGGCTTCTTCAATATCTTATTCAAGGCTTTCAACAATAAATCATTGAATTCGTTTTCTAAATATGACGCGCCGTTGTTCAGTTTAGATATTGTATCTCCTTAATCAGAGAAATCACAAGTCTGGAAAGGGACGGAATTTTGATTGATGTACCTACAATTTATCCAAATAATGGAAACGGGAAATACGGTTTGATTTCATTAACGCCTTGACCAATTTCAAAATAATATTTCAGCGTTTATGTAGCATCGGTTAATTTTAGCGAGTACTGAAATCCTGGAAAATCATTTACGTTAAATTTTTTTTTACGTAAATGTATTGATTTTCGACAAGTACTATGACGAATTTTAAAAGATTATTTAATACCTTTGAATATTTCATAATTTCCGAATGAATTTTAGTTAAAATGTTAATTGTTTCAATCCACAGTGATTAATTCAATATTTTGGTGCATTTCTACTAGTTGAATATAACCGTTATTGGTATTATTTGAATGTTATGTTCATTTTATCTTACTATTTAAAAAAATACACCCTGACGTGCAATGTAAAGCAAAATTAATGCAGAAAACTATTTTAAAAAAGAAAAACAATTATTTACATAATTTTTTTAAATAATTTTCTTTACATTATTTCTATATGTGAAAACAATAATGCGGGCGTGAAAAAGTTTTCCAAACGAAGAAAAAATGTAACTTATTCGTGATAAATTATTAATAAAAAATTAATAATAATTATTTAATGTATTTCTATATTAAATTCTAAATGATTTAGTTGATAGTCCGGTATTGCTAGAATTGATAAGCTTTCGGATTCCACAACGTAATACTGGAAGTCAGAATTTATTTCAGTGTAGAAATTCTGGGACTAAATATCAAATGTATTCCTCTTTGTCCAGAATACTAATGGAGGGAAACAATTATACCAAGTCAGTGAACATCTTCAATTTATCTATAAACAAATATGAAATGTTGATAATGAAGCAATTCAGTTATGTACAATTAATAATGTATATTTCTTATTCATATGTAAAAGCCCCGAAAAAGGGAGTAAATAAATAAATTAATCCTTTTTGCGTACATTTAATCATTTACAATTAATATTCAATTAGAAAAATTTTCTGTTTATATTTTCACAAGGACAAACGAACCATTATGAGGTTGAATACCCCAACACCTTTATATACCAAACCCGCCAGAGAGCAAAAGCGGCAGCTTAAATAACGAAATCCAGGAAAAGGGTTTTATTTTGGTTTTCCCCACGGCCACGAGGTCCATGAATAATTTCATCTAAAATATTCACAATTTTCTGACCAATCTCGAGTACCGGTCATTGGGAGATTCGAGTCAACTGCATTCAAATTCGTATGTTATTTTCACAACGTATTTGGAAGGCTTTCACGGACTAACCACACTTCATCTGTTCTCTATTCAGGGGGTGAAAGGCTAGCCCACTTTCATGCAATTGCGGAAGATTGTAGTTACATAAAGAGCGAGCCAAGTCTGATTCCAGAGACCATTTTCTAACGGTTGATCAGGTTAGCAAATATTTGAAAGCGGAATCAATCAAAGAGCTTCGGAATTTTCTGTTTCAAATAACGTGTATGTTAATTAATTGCTTTGATAATAATTATGTATGGCATCGTTAAAGCAATGCACTTTGTCGTGTAGTATTTTAAATTGAGCTGCTATCAATAACAACTATCGTAGACGGTGATAAGGTTTAAATTCCCGCTTAACACCATCCGCCTGTTTTGATTTATGCAAGAAAAAAACATGGCCTAAAAGTGCCTTTTATTTTATTTTGTGGATGTTCAGGCATAAATATTTAATTTTTTTTCGATCATTTTATAAATAACTTAATTTGCCACATTATAAAATAAAATCATAACCGAAAATGGGTTCGTAAGTAGGAGATTAAAGCAGTTTTCATAGGACTTACACATTTTTTTTCTGGGCTTATAAAAAGACTTATCTAAAAAATACTTGATTATTTCAAAGGCCAAGATGTATTCTACTCGCAATATTTAATTAAAGCATCTGAAAGATTTTTAGGCGACAAAATTTTCAAACCAAAAACACATGATTTTGCATTACTACGTATGGCATTGCCTTAACGAGAAACGTACCTAGTAACTCAATGTTCATCACGCTCCAACTTTAATCAAATAAATTTTTATTTCTGCAAAAACACATGCTTCCACTTATCGACACCTACTCGTACAAATAAATACAGATATACTAAAAATCAACTCATTTAGAAATTAACACAAGCTTTAAGAAGCTATATAAATTCTTTGGCAAATGTAACCACATTAAATTTTTGTTTAATATTTTAACAAATGATTCATTATTGTTCAATAAATGTTATTCTCAGAATCTATGCAATGCACTTAACTGAAAATAACAAATTTTGTTTGCGATACTAATAAAAAAGATTATCAATATGTTTCAAAACCAATGGTGTGTTCATTAGGATACAAAGTATGCTAATACCTATATTATTTTATTGTAGGTATCACTGAAATTAAATGTCATTAAAGCAGATACGAATATTCACAATAGTTTTTGTTATTTAAGCATCTCGGTTGATTCTGTTGTTTCAATTTACAAAAGATTTTTTTATATAAAAAATATAATGATTTTATATGTATAACAGAAATATTTTCTAAAATAAAAAGTAACTTATTAGTTTCTCCCAGCGCTTATATTTTTGTCTGTAGGTAGGTACTTATTTGTCAATAATTCTTCTTTGATATTTAGGATTTTCCAATAAGAGGTTTTATTTTGAATAGCTCGCTATTTCGGTAAATGTTACTTTTGAAGCTGTCATTTTTTAACATTTGACAAGTAAAAACTACGCCATTAATAAAAATGGAACGATATAAGCTTCAACAACACATTGAAATTATTAAAATTCACTTGAGTGAATCAAAGGCAAATCATTTTAAGTGATGAGGCCTATTTCCACCTCGGTGGCTTCGTCAACAAGCAAAATTGTCGCATCTGGGGCTCAAAAAACCCAAGAGTTATTGTTGAAAAGCTTCTCTATAATCAACGTGTGACTGTTTGGTGCAGTTTATGATCCGGCGGAGTCATTGGACCGTACTTTTTTGAAAATGAGGCTGGAGCAACAGTTACGGTGAATGGATTGCGCTATTGAGAGATGATTAATGATTTTTTCTGGATGGAATTGGATGGTTTTGATCTGGACAAAGTTTACTTTCAACAAAACGGCGCTACGTGAAACACACACAACAAAACCATTGATCTTTTACGATTGAATAACAAAATAACACCTCTTATTGGAAAATCCTGTATAACTCATTTTTCAGTACACTCTGTATCCTAAAACAAACCTCGTACAAAATAAGTTTGTCATTTTCATTTGATTAAAATGATGCCACAAAGTGAACTTGCAGTTATTATTGAATAAATAATTAAATTATGTATGTTCCTGTTTCCTTTGGATTATTGCAAATCTTTAAAAAATTCTTTGTTTACAATAATTCTTGTTTGTGTTCGTATTTCAATCCCATCATTTTATTTTTATTATATTTTCTCAATTAATTATTTGATATTCGGTTTTTTTTTTCGTGAATGAATTAATGAAAATATTGGAAGTTAAAAATTAAAATTAAAAATTAACCCACTTCCCGACCTTCAATCAAGCTGAAACTAAGCAGATAGATTCATTGTTGATGACAATGCATTCTACCAACGTTTAACGGCAATCAAACATATACACGCGAAAACATAAGCATTTCTCTGAAATTATATAGCATAGAGCAGATAATATATATATATATTGAATGAACTTCAGTACTACCCTATCGGGATTTAGCTCAGTTGTAAGCATGTTTGAATCCAGTCCTTGAGGTGGAAGGTTAAAAGAATTTTGAAATACAACAAATAATTAAAATAGATGTACCAATTATAGTAAAAAAGCTTGGTTTTAAAAGATTATTACCAAAAATCTATTTAAAATAAAATATATAAAAAGATTAGTAATTGATGAATGTGACTGAATTTTTTTGCGTAAAACATGCAAACGTTCGTAGTAATTTTCAAAATATCAAAATATTCATTTTTTACTAAATTCATTCCACTGAAATAGACTTCCATTGTCTTCGAAGTTCAAATACGTTCTCACATCACGCTTCTCCTTTAGACACATATATTTCAAACGGCGCCCCATTGTCATACACTCCTCCACAAAACCAATAAAAGTTAGGGCGCATAAACCACAACGCCTCAAACAGAATTTCAAGAGCGCTGCGGAACTCCGTTCTAATCCCGGCAAGGTCCTTTCACCCGTCTGGGGCTCATATAAAATTCCCAGAAATTCTCCGGACGGTCGCTAGCGGTCTCTGGGGAGGCAGGGGGGATTAACCCTACCTTCTCCCATTGACCCTCACCATAAACCACGTGATTATCTCCTTCAACCTCCTTCCGCATTAAATCGCCCTCAACCTCGATTCTTATTATTCCCATTAGACTGGTATAGATTGGATATGTTTGGAATGTTACCTGCGTCAAATATTTCAAAATGGTTAATTTAGCAGTATTTCACTGGAGTCAATATATAATACCTATGTACATTAGACAAGTGTAACAAAGGTACAAACGGCAACATTTTACTGTACGTCTTAAGTAGAATTGATATTGACGGAATAAGTAATATTATAACTGAGCAACTAACTCATGCATTGTTGTTCGGTTACGGTAGACAAAACTTCTTCGAAGCCAGATTCAAGTAAGCCTCTCAGAAGCTGGGCGTACTGTACAGGGTCCGCAGATACATCAGAGAGTACGCAACTGCTGATCATGTATAAATTGCAAGTGCGCCTCATTGTTGAACGATGCAACCACCTCTGGTCTGGAGACCCAAAATTTATGAAGAAAAGCTCTTGATTGTGCACGAAGGGCGGTACGTTTGATAGATTCCCGTCTTATCTCTCAAAGAACGGATTGCAATCCTTAGAGATGGTGTTCCGAGGCACTAGCATCTGTTCCGTCACGCCGTTTGTTTTTGACAGGCCATGTGCTAACCAATAGTATGGTCAGAATTTGAACTGTGTAGTTTAAATTCACACACGTCAGCTATAACCACGGAGTGCCGTGATCCGCACAATCGCACAAAAACCGTTCGTCCTGTCGAAACCAATGTGTACACGATCGCCGGTTATTTATCGGAATAATACCTTAATATGTATTTTATCGCAACCAATTCAAAATAACGAGTGCTACCGTACATTGATCACCGTTCCAGTGCTGACAGATGATTCTCGAGATGCAGATTTCATTCGCCACCCGGTAATTTGATTGTGAATTAACGTTACGAATTGTGTTTTCGCATTCGCCTGTCATAAGCCATAGGCTTCATTCATGCTTTATCTGTGTGGGATAGCCCTTTAAAGAACGGCTATCCCAACCCTTGTTCGTTCCTCGAACAAGCATCATTGGTCCTTTCGAACTGGTGCATAGTCGGGATACACGCGAAACACGCGCCAAACATATTTACATGGTTGACATTTATCACATGATAATGGGTCACTTCTACAACTCATTCTTGAGTTCAACAGCTCGGCTCTGGAATGATTTGACAGCCTCTGTATTCCTTCCTCTCACAATATGGGTCTCTTCAAGACCCATGTTCACCCCTTTCTCTCCTCAAAAATACGACACAGGCCTCGAGGGAAATTGTTATCCTTAGGGCTTCCTGTGTGAAGTTGAAGGAATCAAATATTATATTTATGAGAGAACCTTGTCTTTCATCCCTTTTCTTTTGTACCTCTATCGTAAAAAAACATCATTCATTGTCCATCCAGGAACATGTATATTTTTTTTCACCATTAATTTAGTTTCAAATACTGTTTTTCGGCTAACTCGGGTTTTCCAAAATGTGATTAACAACTGAAGTGATCTGTGGTTTCACTTAATTACGTAATCCTCCCACCTCAGTGGATCATATTAAAAGTAGCGAATACATCAGCTTGATTAATGGTGTAAAACATCGTGGTTCGATGTTTTCCGCAATGGACAACGACGAATTATAAATAGCTGAACGTCAAAAATGAAAGTTCATTTCGTAATTTGTATATTCAATATTCAGTAATTTTAGACGTTCCAATAAAGCTGAAAACCCCGTATTTATTTTTTGTAATTTCTTTGTAAGTTTTTTTGTTTTATTATTCACAATGTACATTTGTACAAACCGGTCGCTTCTTTGTAAGTATTAAAAAATAAAATTTATTTTAGAGTTATTTAACATCATTTTAATATTTTCTTTTTCTCTTTGATTCATGTTTTCAGCATAAGAAAATATCATTTACTTGTAAGAAAAGTTATTTATGCAAACACAGTTTTCTATGAATTGGGTTTCTCCTAATTATGTAAATGAATGCGATGATTATGACTGATCCTAATGACCACTACTGGTATAAAAAAATCAACACCGACAACAGCAGGCGCTCTATCCCCCGCAAGTTCTATCGTTCCTCGTACATTTCACTAGGAGCATGAAGCAAGCAGTAAAAACCATGAAAATCTTCAAGGGCGCATATGTTTAAGTTTACCGTGGTAATTTATCATAACATAATCCCTTTGTCAATGTTGATAAATTTATTATCATGGTCATTGTATTATTGTCATTCATAAAATACATAGACGAAGCTGATCTTAACTGTCTGCAGTATAGCCAGTATGTAGAAAGACGTGGTTGTTTGTTTGTCGAGAGATTTGGCTCAAAATGTTACCATGTCACGTCCACTCGGCTTCACATAATCTCCTGCGGCGGTGTTGTTTGGTTCCGCTATTTTGTGGCACATTGTTTGTTCCTTCACTTCTTGAATACGTTTGAGCTAAGTGGCTAGGCGAGAAACTAATAATAGTATTACTACATGAAATAGCTTTAACTCTAGTGGATTTTGAACATAGATAATAGAAACAATGAAGATGGATCATGAACCATAATTAATATGTAACCGTGTGCACTTAAGTGTCGCTAACATCGTTCACCAATACTACTGTGAATCGTATCTAGGCTCATCGGTGCCCTCCTTTGTTTATACCTACACACCAAATTTGGGAGGCGGATATGGGTACCGCCGCCATTTATTGGATAATCAATACCCCTGCCATAGGTTACCCCAAGTGGCTCGTTACGTTTGGGGACTTATTAGAGGTGCCCGGATTCATCGGGTGAAGATTGTCTAAGTCTTTGGGGCTGATCGAGAGAGACTGACTGAGGGTGGCCTTTTGACCTCTCCAGCCTTACTCTCTCTCGACCCATCGCCTTGCACTGCAGTTGGATGTATGGATTCATACGTCCGTCACTCTTGGACACATTAATACTCAGATTAATACTGACCCCCCATAACTTTTTCCTTCCCAAAACTTCGTCTTTCCTTTCCCTAAAAGGACCCCCACACAGCATCCCCAAAGATGACAAAGGCCTTCAAGGATTTTTTTCCTCAGGGTCTGTCACCTTTGGGTATTCTTTTCTTCATTGGCTCCATCGCTTTGATAGTCCGTGCAGTTTGGTCGTGGTTCGGCGAGAGTCGACATACTTCCATTCCATATCCTCCATATACTATTATCTACGCTTTCGATTGTGATCTTTCAATATATTATAGGATAAAGGTCTCTAAACATTTTTTCATCATCAGTTGATGGACCAAAAACTTTCTCTCTATCTTCATTGATTTCGTTGCATTAATGCATTAATCTCCTGCCACCGGTGGAATTCCACCGATCTCATTATTTGTTGGCAGAGATAATCTTTTTAGCAACTTTTCCTCTTCTAAGATGGCTGACAATTGCTGGAACTTGTCCATACTCTTAGCTTTTATTTCAGGTTTTTTTAAGACCTTTAAAATCAAACTCCTTTCTTCGAAACCGTTCTCAGCCCACTTTACATCGTCGCCAAATGGGGTCATGTTTTTATTGATAAATAATAAAATAATATTATTTTATTTGCCAGTTTGAATTGTTTAAAATTAACGATCACATTGCCGATAGAACTTCTAAATCTATTCGTCAAATATGATAAAAAATACATTTTCAAATAAAATTGGCTGCGCATTATTTATCTTTCTGTGTTTTCCTTTGATTTTTATTTTATGCCTCAATCTAATTTTCCCTAGTTTTTATTTTTATTATATGCCTCAATCTAATTTTCCCCTAATGTTAAATACTCTTTACTCATTAATCGTAAAAATACGGATAACTATTTCCACATAACCTTTTGTGGGGATGCTATGCCGTGGATCTGCATAAGCCAGTTCTGAGATATCGATAGTTAAGCTTCATAATCCAGCTTTCAGCCGACGCCGACGCAAATTCAAAAGTTACTACTCTGTAGTTAGAGTCAAAGATAAAATAGCTTGAGCTTATCCACTTTAAATAACGTTTTTCATATAATACAAATGTAATTACTATCCAACTTGTATTTTCATCATCAAGTTCCACATGATTCTGACAGCGAGAACCTTTTCATAATATTTGTAATTAGGTGGTACTCTGTTTCGTTATTCAAAAGGCATAAATACCTACAGCAATAATATTTAATACCAATAAGTGTTTAGCATACAATTACTTTACAATTATGTTTGTGAAACCCAGAAAACCATCAGATAACCATAACCCCGAAGCTCAAATTACTCCTCAATGACCTCTCAATTATCTCCCAACACCTCCCATGTATTTGGTTTATCAGTCCTGATTATAATACAAAGTCAAATGATCTTCCGGGTCGGGTCCGTGATCGGAATGAAGAAAACGTAGGCGATGCTCAATACAAGCAGAGTTAGTAGTAACTTTCATTAGGGGGAAACACAAGTTAACTTGGTAACCTCCATTGAAAGCGATAGCGCCTTTTGTGAATGGCCTTTATACACAGTGTATAAGTATGTTCACAGAAACAAAAATACTGGAGTTCTGCCTGATATACAGCGCTTTCAATGCCAGTACATTTTGTGGAAACGTTGTGGAACATTCTGGAACACTGGCCTGCCGATAGAATACTAATGACACCTATCGGGAAAGTCGACAAGCTAGCCTCAAAATCCGCTTTATACCCTTCAAAAACTGGATGAAAAGTAATGGTTTTCAGTTTATCTTAATCTCTTGTTTGGCCGTACGCAAAATTATCCGTGTAAGTGTGCGTTTTTAAATTAATGGCGGAAATAATTCAGGAAATACGTTTCTGGTATTATTTTGCATTAGAATTCTGTAATTCATCTTTTATGGCTTCATTACAGCACGTTTAATTATTCGGTGGTTAATTTCTAGATTTGAATATAAATCATACTATTTTTTCTTTCTAACACCATTTAAATCATATTTCTCACCACATCATGGTAAGGGACAAAACGATTTTTATGAAACCATATGAGCTATTCCTAAAAGCGAACAAATTTGTCTGAAAACACTCCTTCCAGTAAAGGCAATGTTGAATAAAGTAGCGAGAAAGAATGGGGCGGAAACAAACTACTTACAAAATTCATAAATTATTCAGTAACTTTTAAGCAACTTAATAATAAACTTGCACAAGAATGTGGAACCTACAATATCTAAAGCCATAACCAAGAAACTACAGTTCTACCACAATGGTCTTTCTAAGTTCATCTTCTGAATCCATAAACTAGCTTTGGTCACCAAACTGCACAACTCCAGGTGAATGGTTTGATTCTTGACACGTTATCAATTTAAACCGAAACACGCCACTGGCGAAGTGAAATATTTCTTCAGCACAGAGAGACAGCTTTACGGAGTACTTTTTTTTTTAAATTTAGTCACAATGACATTGTTGAAAAACTAATGTTACAGTAATAGAACAGTTTTTAATAGAAGAAAAAGTAAATATGTACGAGTGTTTTAAAGATATGGCATAATATACTATATTTTAAGTTGTGCATAACCTGCCTCACTAGGCGAACCTATGTTGAGGCAGATTTTTCAGTTAATTATTTCTCGAATTTTGTCTATGGTTTACTTATAAATGTTTAATATAGGTTCCTATACAGCAATACATTATTTTAGGTTACATGTTTATTAGCATATACACAATACAAATATAGCAAGTTTTAGCACAATACATACTATAATAACTATCAATGACAAGGCGTTTGGTTAGGTCACATTATTGTTTGCATATACAAAATACAAATACAGTTTGTTTTATCACCATCTACAATAACTGTGAGTGATCATTTTTTTTAAATAACTTTCCTGAGGTCCTGAGGATAATAATTTCCCTCAGGACCTATATCATCTCTGGGGATGCTGAGTGGTCTTTGCGATGAGATTATGGAGTAACTTGGGTCTCTTCAAGATCTAAGTTGCAGGAGGGAGTGCAAATCTTTCCACAGCCGATCTGTTGAACTCAAGAACGAGTCGTAGAAGCGACTCGTTCTTATGAGACAAGTGTCAACCCTGTACATAATATGTTGAACACGCGTTTGGCGTGTTTCCCGAGTATGCACCGGTGCCGAAGGTATCAATGAAGTTAGTTCCTCGGAGCATATTCCATTGTAATATTGGTTGGATAAAGACAGTGGTTCCATGCAAACTCAACACAGTGACTATTCAACACACTTTTAAAAAGTGATATAAAGTAATTAAAAACGATGAATTTTTTTTTAACCTAAATACTTAACCCAGTTAATAAAGTTTTTGTTTCATCTCTTTCCATGGCTTTATATAACTTTTTAGAGATGTGATGAATTATCATTTTGATGATTTATCAAGTCACCAAAGACAGTATGCCTACCTGACGCCTGTGCTCTAAAAATTTATGTTTTTATTATAATATTCCTAGGCTCCATCACTGTGAACCATTGATGTATTTAGTCAATGCTGTGAACCCATAAAAACGCCTTAATCGTGTCAAAGGCCTGAATCTGGTTTCAGATTTCGTTCACGGTAAATACTTTAGATTGATAAGCACCGACTTTTAGAACCTTTACATTCAAACGCGATTTTAAAGTATTAAATCATTCCCGCCCTACAATATATAGGTGTTTACCTCAACATCTCATTACGGTCTCTTTGTCTGCCGAATCACAATACCAATAGGAATTACATTACGAAGTTTGGCAAACTATGTCGGTTGGTCGACGTTATTTCATTATCTGTAGTGGCTTTTTTGGTATGTTGGATATAAATTATTTACTACGATAAATTTGGTTTGCTGGACATGATCGATTTCGATCGCAATACCAATATTGAACTAGAAACAAATGGCGTATACTTAACGCAATTAATTTTGTGTACTACTGGGTTACTCAAAGAACTGAATCAGTTCAGAACAAAAGTAACCCCTTACAATTGTGCACGGTTTTTGATTATTTTCGTTATATATATCAAAAATTGTAGGTAGATAGGTTTGTACCCATAAAATTCATTTTAAGCGCTTGTGCATTTGTGCAGTGATAGAGGGATTATGCATAATTTAATTTGAACTAATTAGCCTTTGGTCGGAAATCAAAGTTAGGCCACTAGCCAAATATTTTTTTTTATTTTTACTCCGGAGATATTTTCAATTTGTATTGATATTTCAGGCGACTAATTATTGCTTATTTAATTATTTTTTTTATCATAGTATCTAAAGGTTTTGTATTTATGAATCCACTGGAGCGATTTTTGGCATATTATCCAAAGTTTGCAAAAACTTTTGAGCGATCGCTTGTCATAATTTTCCATATTTAAATAACCTAAAAATATGTGATATAGATGCTATGCATAAAACCTTGTATTATAAACATTATTTTATCATTAAAAAAATAATAATATTTGATAAGTCAAAAAATTTAACCAACAAATGTAGATATAATATGTCTCGACGCCATCTAGTGGGAAATTTAGCAATAACAGAGCCTTTCCTACAAAAATAAAGTTGGTTGTTTACAGGCGAAAAAAATATAATAAGCAGTAATTGTTGATTGAGGTACTAGTACATATTGAATTATTTGGCGAAAAAAACATGATATACTATTATTTTAAAAAGGATCACAGAGAACAAAAAAGAATTACAATGTAATAGGACAAGGATGAAAAAATATACATATTTTGCCATTAATTTAAAAGGATAAATATGAAAAACAAAATGTTTGCAATCCTCGGCTAGAACAAATAATTTAACTTTTTTTCAAAAGTACAGAAGGAGTTAGACGGAATCATTATTGTCGCTTTCTCCGAATCTCCGCTGATGGTTTCCACAGCATCTAGCTTAGAGCTAGTAAATGCATGTACTTAATTATGCACTTGAGTATTAATATTGGTATTTATACCTATATTCCATAAAATTTTGAAATATCTACCAATTGTTTTATCACCGTCAATCAGTGTTTGCCATCATTTTGATATCTAGATCTCCTTTTTCCATAAATTATATTTCCTAATAACTAATCTTATAAATCGTATACTCTGTCAATGAGCATTATTAATATGCCTGTGATATATCCATGAACGTCATATCAATAGAATTATGTAGGATTGCCTAGTTGTATCGCGTGGCTAAAACAATATGGCATATAATGTGGCGAGGGTTGCTTGGGAAAATTTAATTAAATCAACAAACTAAGGTTACTTCCAGCGCCTATTGTTAAGCATATAATATTAACTATCACTGCGACGCGTCGCGACGGTTAAGTGTATAATTAAAAACATAATAATTATTATAATTTAATTATTATATTCCTTTTTTGTAACAAATAGAGATGATGCTATTTGGATCGCACGAAGAACACTAACTGATAAAAAAAATATTGTTAACTTATTAAGAATCTCTTCAAATTATTTGTATTCCGGTTAAAAACGGGATTGCAGACCATTAACGAATGAATAGGTTTCCTAATAAACTTTTTATAAAATACCAATGTATTGATACAATGTCAGAATACGTGTTCATAATAATCTTAACATTTTCGCATTTCTTCATTTTAATTACTAAGACAAACGTAGAAGCATGAAAAATAATTTAAGATATTACTAAGAATTAACTAAAAGTTTATTAGGAAGCTGCCGATTTTTAACCGGATTACCAAGACTTAGAAGTGATTTTTAATAAATCAAGAACACTAATTTTTCTTCATGTTTGCTGAGGATTTCACAAACATTCTATATAAATTTACTATTATGAAGTAACTATACATATATTGTTAATTTGTTTTGAAATAATTTTAGTCTATATTTGGTGTCATTATATTTTCTATTTCTTATTTTCCTATTTTTAACTATCCAGTTTTTTATTTGAGATTTAAATGTTATAATTTTGTTATGATTTGAAATAAGTGTGTGATTTTGTTGTTTTGCGACATCAAAAAACATAAAACTAAATTTACTGATGTACTCGTCAAAATATGATGTTATCACGGTGTTTTATAGAACCTAAAAAGTTGCGATAAACGGCGAAATCTAGGTGGGTTTATTGACTTTGAACCGCAATTAGCAGTTTCATATATGTTCCCATATTAATATTTTGAAAAATGATACTAATTAACAATATGTAAAGAGTGGAAGAAACTCTCAGTATCGCCCTGGTCTAAGATCACCATTCAGAATTGAAACGTTACTTGAAATGGCTTTGGCTATGTTTGGTGACCAGATCAAAATAGACAGATACTCTTTTACCTTCCTCCTCCCATCTCTTTTCCATCCTCACTACCTTCAGCCTCACAAAATACCCAAATTGGGATATTCTCACTGGCTTCAAACAGATGAGAATAGTTGGATCTCTTGTGCGGTTTCACATTAAAATAAGAATAATTATAAGGATATAGTAAATGTAAATATATATGACACCGATCGCTCGAATGGTTAAAAACGAGTAATGTTTTAAAATAGAGTCGTTTAGTTGGCAAGATGAAGATTTCGTCAGATACTTTCAGAATAATGTTCATCATTGCTTTTTGGGTTTTTGGTTTTGGGATATTTTTATTTGCACTGCCTCTTTCGTTGATAACGTATTCTAACGGTGATTGGCAAAGAGCTATGTCGATCTTGAATCTTTTTTAATGAGGACAATAGGGGATAAAATATTGCGAGAATTATTCCAAAATAAAATAATACAAAATAAATTATTTTTTTAAAGCCAAATGTTGAAAACGCTCACCTTGGAACCCAATATAGAATTTACATGGATTTAGATGATTTGTAAGCAAAACATGCGGAAACGCGTGTATTTTTCACATGTGCTTTTTATAAGGCTGCCATATATAAAAATAAATGTTAACGTATATAAAAATCACTAACATTCAAAATTTTATCTTGAGTTCAGCATTCAATACAAAAAGAAACACCCTGGTTTTATCCATCTCACCTGGCTTTTAACTACTTTTGCACTACTTTTATCATCAAACATTCTCTTCTAGTAGAAATTGCAGAGAAATTTAAAATTAGAAATTAAATAAGCCCACCCATAGTATATGTGCCTTAACAGTAAACGTGATTTAAATTTTACAACAAATTATGTTTCTTATCAATTGTGCAACATTTAAAACACGTTTATTAGTAAGGGGTATGTTTTTTTGGCCATTATTAGTAAATACCGCACAAGAGTCCGAAGTGCTCCCAACAGTCTGGAGCCAGTGAGACTATGGCATCCCCAATTGGGGTATGCTGTGGGGCTGAAGGTAGTGGGGATGGGAAAGAGATGGGGAAGAGAAAGGTGGATAAGTACCTGGCTATTCAGATCTAGTCACTAAACACGGCTTAAGCCACTTGGAGCAACGTTTCAATTCTCAATGGCAGTCTTACACCAGGGCGATACTGGGAGTAACTTCCACTCTGTTGGTAATTCTCAGTGGAAGTATATTACAGTAAAGAGCAACGTCAAAAGTATTTGTCTATTCAGATCTGGTTACCAAATACGGCCAAAGTCATTTCAAGTAAAGTTTCAATTCTGAATGACGGTCTTACAACAGGACGATAGTGAGAGTATCTTCCACTCTGGAAAGTTCCGCAAATATAGGTACTATGTATTTTTTTAAATAAATTATTTGTGAAATAACTCAAATTAATGAAATAAACTTTTCTTGCGCATGCCTGGACCTCCAGCTTGCTTGTCAAGAGCTTTACCCCTCAAACACGGAGGCAATCGAAATTCGGGTGCGTATTAATAATATTATTACAATTTAAAAAATAATATTCTAATAAAACTACAAATTATGTTTCATTTAGGTAATGTTTAGGGAGATGTTGTATTTAGGAGGTAATTCAAGTCAGCCACTTTCCTTTTTCCTATACGTTATTTGCGCTGTTTGCTGGTGTAAAGCAAACTTTACAATGGAAATGTTGCCTTCATTAACATAGTCGCATTGCACTTTTTAAGCAGCCCCATAAAGCTTGAAGCGCAAAAAGTACTGTGAGTATTTTTGTATTTTTTTAACGCCCCGCTTAACGTAACGAAATTCGAATGAAAGCTTTTGTAGACGAACAATGTACCTACCTTTATTTTTGGAAAGAGGTTTTAATTTTCATTTGATTTTTTATTTTTCTAAAAAAAAACGATAAACCCAAAAAATTCCTAAGCTGCAAGGACAAAATTTTGATAGTTTATTAAGAATCTCTTTAAATTATTCGTAATCTTGTTATAACAAATGAATTGATAGATTTTCCAATATTTTTTTAGTAAAATACATCGCAATAGGCGAATCAAGTGTGGACTGTAAAAATTAATTGTGAACTTTGGAGTTGACAACACTGTGGTTGGTGATGGTGAACATGGAGTAAGGAAGGAATCCGACTTACCCCTATGATATTCTTCAAAAATGTTGATGGTTGGTTTCACTCACAGAAGATATGATTTATTTTACACACAAGCTTCCATAACATCCAGGTTGGATACGAAAGACACTGGGGAACCGAATATATTCACTGCACAGGCTTCTACCCTGAGTTGATATCAATAATAGCACTGATAACAAAGAAATGTTCATTAACCCGGCTTCATCAATAAACTAATTTGACAGTCACCTTCATTGTTGTAGAATGTCACACAAACGTGGGTAAAGTCGTATAGTGACAGGTACTTTTATTTTATTTTATTTTTTTTTTATTTGGGAAAATCAACAGATTATTAACGTATATAAAAATAAACTAAATAATAAAGATAAAATCCAATAACAGATTTTCACTTAAAATTATAATAATAATAAAAAATATTTAAAAATATATTTTAAAAAAAAACTAAGTGTTCTGTACCCGTGGCCTGAGAGATTTACAAAAAATACAATATTCTAAATAATAAATAAAAAATAATGGAAGATGTAAGAACACAAATAAATAAAAATTTAAAATTAACTGATATACTAATGACCAGCTAAATTTCAAACATTTAAAGTTAACTGATATACAAATAACTAATAATTTCAAAAATTTAAAGTTAACTGTTATACTAATAACCAGCTAAAATTCAAAACATAATGTATTGTAAAATTTCAACACAGCAGCAATCAATAAAAGCACTACACAATAGCAATAATAACAATATAATAAATGTACACCTACAACTAAAATGAACACATGAGTATAAATTGGAAGGTAAGTAACTGGAAAGGATTCAAAGCAACAACATGATAACTTCCAGTAGAATATTTAAAATTATTTAATGTTAGTTATTACATATCTTTTAAAGGTTCTTAAATTACATGTGAATATGTCCATATCATTAAAATCCTTATTAAATATACTACAGGCTCTGAATATAAACGCATTTTGTCTGATATTAGTAGAACAACTTGTAAGACAAAGTCAGGTGCATGATCACATGTTGTGATATTATTACGAATTTACTAAAAGTTTATCAGTAAACGGCCTGAAGTCCCATTTTCAACCGGATCTCCAATAATTCGAATGGATTTTTAAAAATAAAAAATACTCAATTTTCATATGAATTATTTTCACTAAATTTATTTAACGTAATATTTACGCCAACTATTCTGATAACATTGTTAAATATACCAGATTGATATTTTAATGGTAATTGTGTTTGATTTGTACAAAAAAATTATTAAAAGTGAACTTTATTTATTGCAAAGTGCTTTATTAGAATTAACAAAATTGGTAATCAGAAAATATAATGTTGTTTGAACAACTTGTTAACATATTTTTAAATTTTTAGTTGTATTTACCGATTTGAAAAATATGTTAAATAAAATTGTTCATTAATTTTATAAAAAATCAAATTACCTGATAAATATTGGGACTTAAAGTCATAAATAAATACAAGAGAAATCCATTCAAATTCAGTTATAGAATTTCCTCAATTGTGTTATGACAATTAGTTCTGACTTCTGAGGTTACGTTTCCCTCAATGGTTTCGTTTTCAAAGGTTGAAACTTTGTATGACATCCTTTTGAAAATAACTATTGCGTAGATTTGCTGTTCCTCTATTCCTGCTTGTTATGCAGATTTTTAAGTAACGTTCACCAAGAAACATGAATATTTTCCTAGTCAAAAACGATATAATGCAATTACCATTACATTTCGTATTTAGCGGTAGTTTTCTTAATTTTGTCAGCCAACAATAAATATATTTATCATTATTATATCTTTTAGGTTTTATAAAACATCATGATGATATTACGATATGATGTGATTTAATGTGTAATCTCCATAACTAACAATATTATGTGTATATTTTGTACCTACTGTAAAAATTTTATAATTTGATTCTGTATGATTTTAGAAGTAAAAAAATAATAACGTTTTTAGAAATTCCAAGATTTAATGTAGGTTTTAGGTTAAAAAGTTGAATAGTTTGAATGGGAAAATAAATATTTTTCCATGGATTTTTTTAGTATTATATCGATTTATCTTTTTTACTTCTACCATCATGTAGAATCACCTCCCGAAATTAGCACACTTTACCACCGAAAATCCTGTATATTGTAATGTAAAAAATATGGGTTACATTAACGTTTGTACATATTTTACAAAATGTTATATTTAGAGTAATTATTGTTCACGTATACCTTATCAGAAAAGAAGAACTTTTGTGCCTGATAAATGAGCCACGAATCTTGCTTTGGTAGTAGATATGTTATAATGTTTTGCAAACATATTTTTTTATTTTTTTATAAATTGTTTAGTTTTGTCTATTTTTTCTGATTGGTTTATAATACAGATCAATTTAAAAGGGGTATTACTGTAGTTTTTTTCAAAATTAGGTGTTAAATTTATTAAAATTTATCATCGGTTTTTAGTATTCTTGAAATTATTGTAGTTTTTTTTATATTAGGTGTAATAAATTGATTTCCATTTCTCATTGGTTTTTAGTATTCTTGATATTCAACGATATTTTTTTCTACATATTTCATTATAATAAAAGCTTGCTTAAATATTAGTATTTTTCATTTGGTAATGGAAACGGCCTAAAAATTTAATTTGTTAAAAAGGCAGATTTTTATAAAGGATTTCTTTTAAGATGATAAACTTTTACTAAGTTAAGATTATTTTTGTAAGATTCTCCCTAACCGATAATGCCGTAGATAAGCAAAGAGTTAACAAGGGCACAGTACACATTTTCCATTATTTTCAATAATTTATAAGTTAAACGTGTATTAAACGTATCATTAATTTTAACTATTATTATAAAACACTCACAACTCAACAAGGCAGAATACTTCCTTGTTTCCCATTAAACTTTAATTTTTTAAATTGTTATGTTATTATAGACTGCCCTAATTTATAAAGCCTACTAACCTTCAATAGGTATACCAACTAGAAACTTTTTTTGCAACAACAATATTAGGACTGAGTAATTTAGATACTCGCTTGTACCTAGATTAAATGCAGTTGGCAATACTTTCTCAGAAATAGTAGATGTATTCAACTGCACGAAATTTAGTTACAAGAAAGCTATAATAACATACCTCATAAAGAAATATTAATATTATTACGATCAGTATATTCAATGCATATCAAAATTAATAATCTCGACCGCTTAGAATAACAAGGTTCAATCTGACATCTGCTGTGTGATACATTAGTGATCTCTAAATTATCTGTATATAGAGTCTACCATCGCGCGATTTTGCAATATCAAATGGAACCTTGTTATTTCAAGAGTTCGATCTGGTTGCAGGATTAAATTGTGCTTATTATTCAATGGCATAGTTGGCAATTCAACAAACGCATAGTTCTTGATATTATTCACTGAAATATTAAAACGGATAGGTTAATTAATGAAAGCATAGTTTACAGCGTGCATAATATTGCCTTCATATACATATTACATTTCGCTAGTAGAACTTAAGACGTACATTGCACACCTGATCCTCTTAGCCCCTTAGCAATTATAAACTATGCATTTGATATCATATTCTATGTGATACACGGTAAAGTGCATGGGGAGCAGTTCGGTATTTACACGTCAGTTGTATAATACATTTAAGTAATATTATGTTATTCGAGTCTCTCGAGTCTTTGCGAAGTCAGAATAGCGCGGCTCCCTCAGCGAGTTTTACGCTCGCGCTCGAGCGCTGAGTGCGATTAACTGTCTTGAGTTCCGAGTACTGAGTGTTAGTACCTCGAGGAGACGAAAGGGTACCTGAAAATATGGTGTTATTAACTGTGCATATTTCATACGCAATCAGCGGCGTGCAGTAACTTTTTGGCCAATTTTGCTAGTTGTGTACACTTCTGATGAGTCGGGAGATTCAGTCGGGAGCACAATTTAATTTACTTTTATACACATTACGATATCAACCTCAATGTATAACGTTATTAACCCACCATTGGTGACTTTAATGTATATAAGACCGGGTGATTCGAAAAAGTCGAATAACTATTTTTACCCGCCATTGAATTGAGTTGTGATTTCTTGTACTTTCCTCATTGCGCATCCCCCACCGATAAGTTGCCGGGAACGCACAGTGGCTTAAATTTGAGCGCTGGCGCGACATTGACCCCGGATCGTCATGTTCCCGAAGTTAATTACTGACATTAAAAAAACCATTGAAAATAACATCCGAAGCTTACTTACTCGGTAATTACGCACAGAACTGAGATGTTCGGGCGCGCAACTATGCTGCTGTATCTAGGCAAGTTTGTAGGCGTGCGAAATCAAGTTGTTTGTGAACTTTTTGTACAAAAAAAGTATTTTTAAAAATCACTTAAGATATTCTTTAATATACGTGGTTTATTTAAATAACTGAAAAAAAATTTTTTTTTCATAAATTATAACTGTTGCCTTGGTTCCAAGTTTACCTTTTTTTCTAATTTTTTTGCCTTTAATGGAGTAGGAATAAAAATCTTCACGAGTCTTCACGCTAATTTTAATAGGATATTATTGCTTATGTCATAAATATTCAATATATAATTTATCTGTTTTTTCAAAGAATTATAATCCATAAAATTTTTAAGTTTTTTCTTTTTTATAAAGAATTATAATCCATAAAATAATTAATAAAATAAAATACTTTTTTGTTTTAAAACCACGATATTTATTAATTTAAGAACCGACCGGTTTCACTTTACTTAAGCATCATCAGGGTACAAATTAATACTAAACAAGAAGTACATAATGTGTGTATATATATAACAAAATATAGAGGGAGACAACATGATACAAATACTTACACAAACGGTACTTGTAGTATATTAACTGCTGTAATTTCGTCAGAATTTCAGAGAAATGTGTGCTCTCCACAAAAAATTAGAATGCATTATCATCGACAAAGAGCCTATTTGCCGAGTTTCAACTCGATCAAATTTAAGTTAATGCGTTAATTTCCACATTCAAGATTTTCATTTATTCATTTTCTAATATTCTAGAATGCCTACGTATTTCCGAAAAAAATATTCAAAATCGTGTGACATGACAAAAACGCAAAGTACAAAATGCCCTGATTTCAATTCAAAATTTAGCCTAAAACCCTGGTTACAACTTTTGAAAAGCAATTTTAAAACCAATCTCAACTCAAACTCAATGCAAAAGATAGTCACATTATTGTAATGAACAAAATTGAATCCACGTGGATGATGCCAGCATTATTTATAAACAAAACAGGTCACAACGTGATATCCATTTCAATGTATATTCTATTTACATAAAGTACACCAAATAATTTAGCTCAGCGCTCTCTAACTGGAAACGAATTTCGGAATGAACCGAGCGAAATGGCAGCAAAACTGTGAACGAGAGTATCGATTCTCTAATCCAGGCCGCTCGCAATCGCCGTCGAAAATACATACATTGGTCGTCATTCTTATTCTTGAGTCTCGTCAAAGGTACATAATTACACACGGCAAACGTCAAGTTATTCCACACGAACAACGAGTGGGTCGAACAACTTGTTGTTCGAGTGGATTGACTTCGTCGAGAATTGAGGCCCTGGTGACAGTTGTTGTTGCGAGTAGCTAGGCGCCATCTTGTTCGCATCAAATTACATGTCTGATGTAAACAATGGGCCGCAGGAAGAAAAGTTATATTTATTATGGTTGTAAAGGATGCGGAAAGCTCTCATTAAAATCTTTACTAGATAATAATGACCAAGCAAATGTTATTGTAAGTTTACAAGATCTTATTTTTATTTTATTTCACATTATAGAAACAAACAGTACATGATTTAAAGTGTTGAAACAATATACAGGAATAAAATACTTCATGTTGTGTATCTATTTTACGTTTCCTTGTAATGTCTGCTAAGTGGTATGTTTATTCCTTAATTACTAGGTGACTTGTGTAGTTTATAGGTGTGTGTGTGAGTGTTTGTGTGTGTGTGTGTGTGTCTGTATGTATTCGCATTGAATAGTTTAAATTATTGACATGATGCCACGTTTGAATTTGGGCAGTGAATCCGAAAAAATGTCAATGTTAGAGGTAAGACATATTAGAATGCGTTTTTAGTGACGAAGATATAATAGGTATAAGGTGAACGTAGATTTTTACCGTTTCGTGAAAAAATATTATTTTACACAACCAATACACGGTTGACACTAACGATTATTGCACCACAGGAAAAAAGGATACATTCTCTTCATGGTGTACAACCATTTCCGTAAATGTTAAAATTAATCTTTAAAAAATATAATCCGGTCGGTTACATAAACTGTATTTGAGGAAAGTTATGGCTATTCTTCGTCAAAGCTTTGAAACGAAGTACCACTGTCAATTCGAATATCAACATCGTTGCATTGCTTCAAAAAGCTTTGCTACGAATGGTTGCTATCGTTACAATGAAAGAGATACTTAGCTACATGTTTTTGCGATTTTGTATATTGTTTATTTTGAATTTTTGTTGACTATATTATTAATTTGCACTGATTTGTATACCTACTATTTTCATTTGTTTGTGTTGATTTGAGTTTTTATTGTTAATATTATTTCATTGTTCATTATTATACCTAAATATGTATATATTTTTATTGGAGACACTGCTGAAAACCAGCTGCATTCCCGGAGAGATCCGGAAAGCATAGCTGAGCAGTGACCTTTTTGTCAATAGAATTTATGTTAAAAAATATGTAAAATTTATCTATTAGCAAATAAATGTTTTATTATTATTATTATTTCTATGCCTTAGAATAAGATATCGATGAATGAAGGTACCTACATAGTTTTTATTAATTTGTTATTTTGTTTTCCAGAATGTTTACTATTTTGTTAGAAGCAGTTTTATCTTAATAAAATAATTCGGCTAGTGAAATTCGGTGATAACAAAAGTCAGGCAATATCTTGACAACAAACTTAATTATGATTGTTTGATTTTCAGCTTGGCAGGTTGTCATAAGATATCAACACAATTGAAACTACAGAAACTTCGGCATCCGCACCAACACACAAATACCAAAATAATTCATAAATGGAAAGTTTATTACTCAGGCGTAGATTTACTTTGTTTTAGTTTTATCCCAGAAAATTGTAATTTATATCTGTGATATTATGACTCAATGTTTAGGAACGATCTCTGCTGAATGAAAACTTATTTAAAACAAAATTTGTTCAATTTGTAATTGAGTGTGAGTACTGTTCATTGGATGACTAACACGTTTGCCATAGGTCTTCCCAGGTGGTTTGGTGACTTAGCTGGGGTGCCAGAGTTATGTTTGTGTTTGTGCAGTTGTATGCCCACAAACTGTGCCGGTTGATGGAGACCCCTTGACTGCTCCGATCAGCAACTCTGACCTATCGTCTTGCACCGCAGTGAGAGGGATGGATACATAAACTCATGGAAACACTGAACCTCAGATTTTTACCCACCCCTCTTTCTTTCCAAGAACTCTCTTTCGTTTCTTTTCTTAAAAAGATCCTCCCAATAACATCTTCAAAAATGAATAAGGCCTTAAGGGATTTTTTTTCCTCAGGCTCTCCCGGGTAGAGTTAATTTAAAAGAGGGATCAGAATGAAAATTAAAACTCCTTCAAGGGAAGAACTCTATTCAACAAGATAGTATTTCATTAACATACAGAAACTTGTATGTTGTTAGATTGCCATCCCTATACTAGATAACTTTGTGACCAGCTCATACCGTTGAAAGTACTTATACTTAGTTAAGTATATGTTTTACAAAAGGAGGGCTATGTGAAGGTTCAGTATACAGAGCCTCCACCTCAGATACGATGAAAGCATATATTATCAATGTGGATTCAAATGTCAAGTATGTCATACATTGAAAATGTTTGCCAATTGATCTGAAATCTGTTTGCAGAACACTTTAACGGATCGCAAGCTTTATACAAATATTACATACATCTAAATTCCACACAGGGATCTGGATTGTCAAAAAACAGTTTTAAAGAAACTAGCACGAAATTAAAAGAGTTCTGTTCTCTTTGATTTTAATTAAATGAGCTTTGAGGGCATAGCAAAATTCACATTGTCAGACCGAGAGAGTAGTTCCACTATTCAAAATGTGTCAGTTTATAGTTTTCATTGGTGTGACTTGGGCAAAAATAAATCATTCAGAATGCCAACCCCATTATCTGTGAACATTTTTTAAATATTATTCTTACGTAGATTAACACCCATAAAAGACTTTTGTTTTTTTTTCATCATTAGAGCGCACCTGTCTGCACAGTGTAAAGCCAGGGGAACTACATCACCACCCGATTGCACAACATTGTGAGGCGAGTTAAGGCAGGGACTGTATGAAGGGACTGTGTTAATGCGGGTTTTGAGGAGTTCCGTTTTATATAGGAGCTGACACAAAAACGAATCGATGAAACGACCTGTTCTGATGAAGCCCATATTTACTGGGCCTTATGAGAACAGGGTTCCGCTTGCGTTCATTTAGTTTCGCGTACTTGCACCGGTGCACAGTGGATCAATGCTGCAACTCTTTTAAGTAGGCCTCATTGAAATACCTGCAGAGCAAACTTAGCATGCCTATATTGGATCTTTGCATTAGAGATGGCAATTGATCTCTTAAGAACGGATTGTTGATCAGATGAATCACCCCGCTTTGCACAAAATCAAGTAAGTTTATCAAGTATTGTGGGGCTCCAGCCCAGATGTAGCTCCCAAATTCACTTGTTGGGCATACTTGAGATTTATATAGGGTTAGCAGCTGGCTTGAAGAATCTACTAACCCTATTACAAGACGCCCAGTTTCTTGGGAGTCACATTTACTCTGGCTTCTACGAGGGTGGTCTGAAAAGTTTCTGACCTCAACGCAAAGATGGCGGTACTCGTCAATAAAAGCTAGTGAATATATTTGTGCATCTTTTGACAGTTACTCACCAAAGTTTCGGCCATTTTATTTAGCTTGTGTAGCTCCGATACTTGAGTCGGTCTGAGATACTTTTTTTTTTAAACCAGCTATCCAATGACACTGTACAACAGTATGTTATTTCAAACGACCTGCATAAGGGTAAGTACGTAGTATATGTTCCAAGCTGTTAATTAATACCTCTTTAATGGAGAATAACTTGTGTTTAGGGAGGGAACAACTTACTCCAAGCATTTCAATGAAGTCTTTATAAGGGAGGGTGCTTCTATCAAACTGCACTAGACTGATCTCTCCTTGACGTATTCAGAGCCATAATATGGTAATATATATAAACCGTTGATGTATTGCGAGGTAGTGTCAACAGTAGGACAGGTGAAAGCAATTTGTTGGAATAACTGATCCGGTCTTGTAAATGTGAATTTGTGTTGGAAAAACATGTTATTATTATTTAGTGAATTTGAAATGACGAGTGGGTTGAAACAAAACAAAGAACACCTAAATTATTTAGTCATTTGAGTAAAAACATAGCCGTTAAAAGTTTTCAACTCGAGCACTGAATAAAACGTGGCTGGAGCAGAAAACTTTATAACAATAAAACACTTAAACTTTCGTTCGAGATCGCCGATTTCTATTTTTATAATGGCATTGAAATAAATCGATGAATTGTAGGTATTACATAAATAATATAAACGCGTTGCTGGAAATGTTATAATACAAATGGAGTTCTACAATGTTTATACTCCAGCCATCAATATTGATTTTTATTTGTTATTGTGATAGCACAAGATCTGAGGCGAGAAAGCTCTGCCTCAGCAACAGTGTTTCTCAAACTTACAACAACCATAGAGAGAAAAACGTTAATAAACCGTTTGGGTGCCAATCGTCGATTTTCGTCGATTCGTGTTTTAACGAAGATTGCCGATCGTCGATTTCCGTCGATTGCGTCAGTCGTGTTCTGATTCGCGCGTACGTCTGTACGTAAAATTCTCATTTTTTCGAAACGCCTGGACTTTGGGATCCTCCTCCGCGTGATTCTAAACCAATATTATTTAATAAAACACCGAAAAAATCATCGAAATCCTTGAAAATTCAAAGAATTTATGGGTTTTAAAAAAATATATAGTTTCACAAAAAAATTACGTTTTTTGGTGGCATTTTACAAGCAACTGTATGAATTTTTTCGGCACTCAAACGGTTAAACAAAAATACCAATATTAAAGACGGATTTGCATATATTTAGGGTGATTAATGATTAATGTAATTTACACACGGAGAAAACTTACTGATGTAAAATAATGTAAATTAATTTAGAATCTCTTTAAATCATTCGTCTTCCGGTTAAAAGCAGGAATGCAGGCCGTTAACGAATGAAATGACAGGTTTTCCAATAAACCATCAGTAAAATACAAATGTATTATTGCGATATCAGAACACGTCACCAAATACTTTAAATTTAAAACACTCTAAAGCCATTTCAAGCAACGTTTTAATTCTGAATGGTGGTCTTACACCAGGGCGATACTAATAGTATCTTCTACTCTGGAACGTGCCGCAAGAATACTTTATATTATTTTTAATGAATAAATTCTTAAATAACACAAATTGATCAAATAAAATTTACTTGCGTATGCCAGGATTTGAACCCGCGAACTTCGGCTTGCTAATCGAGAACTTTATCTCTCGACAACGAAGGCCGTCGATATACAATATACATATCTTAACAAAGCTGGCTGTATTTACTTTGGGGTTTTGGCTTTGCGAATTTTAGGACTCCAACAAGGCTGTCTGTGTCTAATTTTATTTAAAATTAGTTGACAAAAAATGATAATAAATGTTACAACCTAACTTATTTTAGACAAATTTTGAAAAAATATAGGTCCACCACCCGACCAGTCTAATATTTCGTATAACACTAGGAGTACGCGTGCCATAGATTAGACATCACTGATCTACGGTATTAAATATTTCTTATGTATTTTTCTTTGGGCATATATATTACTTAACCCTACTCATAAATTGTCGGCTTCTTCTCTCACAAAGGGCATAACAATAAATTCAATAAATGTAAGCAAAAAGGGATGAAAAGTTGCCAAGAAACGCAGGACGTTCTTCTTATGGCTGAAGATTTTGGGAATGGGTTATTTAGGTAACACACTTAAAAACTTCTTGTAGCCACAAGCATACTGTCATTTTACCGTTGAATACTTTATGAGTTTTATGGAAGACTTATAAAATGGAACGTTACAAAACAGTTGTGGGTTTTCAGTGGTTTTATGGTGAAATAACTTATTGAATGAAACCTGAAACCTCATTTTCTGTTTCACATTTTTGTCTGAGAGTGGTTAATATTGTCTTCATTGATTAGATATATATTTCAATTTGGGGCTTTACTCAATAAGATATTTCACCATAAAAATATAAACTATTCGTCTCAGACTTCAAACTCAATAGATGTCGCATGTTAAAGTTTTAAAAATGGATCTATTTATCCAAGACTCTAGAGGTGGGTCTTAATTTAATACTGACCTGAGGATTGATTCAGAATAAGTAATTCTAATGAACTCGCATAAATTCTGCCCACATATTCCCCACAAATATTCTGCGTAAGCTTGATCCCACTTTTATTATTCGACATCGATGGGGGGAGGGGGGTTGTTAGAGAATTTCTGTAAAACATAATTGCCAACAAAAAAAAATAAAAATTAGTTCTCCCCACAAAATATTTGAAATCCATGGGGGAGGGGGGTTGTTATTATGTTCCCCGAATTTTGGGGGGGGGGTAGCTTCCTCACCAGAAAAATTCCTCACATTTTTCCGGTCGCAAAATATCATATCAAATACCAGTCACAAAAACACATCAAAAATACCCGTCAAACAGGCAGCCGCGTAGTATGGTGATTCATTATATCTACTTTATGTAATTTTCAAAATAATGTAACATGTATTAAATAAATAAATAAAAAATAAATAAATAAAAGATACCTACTAAAAATACCCATCAAAAATACCCATCGAAAATACCTATCAAAAATATCTACTAAAAATACCCATCGAAAATACCTATCAAAAATACCTACTGAAAATACCCATCAAAAATGACTACTAAAAATACCCATCAAAAATACCTATCAACAATAACTTGTAAAAGTACCTATTAAAAATATTTAGTCCCGGTATAAAATACTAATGAGTATTTTAGAGATCTGTCACAAGTACAAAGTATCGCATGGAAATACCCGGTACTTTTACTCGGGTGTTATGCCGTGTTGCGCTAACTTCTTCTTTAGCCAACGTTTCAGACAGCATTGCAGTGTCCATCATCAGGGCAGATGTGTTATTTGAGGTTGTGGTGAAAATGTGAGCTTATGTATGAGGTTGTGCTCAATAAGCTCACATAAGCTCACATTTTCACCACAACCTCAAATAACACAACTGCCCTGATGATGGACACTGCAATGCTGTCCGAAACGTTGGCTAAAGAAGGAGTTAGCGCAACACGGCATAACACCCCAAAAACAAATAGCAAAAAAGACAAATATGATACTTAAATTTATTTTTAATTTTAAAGTATCTCAGATGGCACATTTCAGATAAAATGACAAATCTTAAGCTAAATACCAAAAAATGAGATATTATTTAATATTAAAATATTACATAAATATTAAATATTAAAAAAATTCCTGCATTACTTACATCACAAGAAAATGAGAAGAAAAATATCGGTCCAGATTATACACAAAAATTAACTTTTAAAATATAAAAATGGCTACCGCCTAAGCTAGTTAAAATTTAACAAAAAAGTGTGTGGAAAGCCAGTTGTACCAGCAATTGGTAAACAAAAATCACCAATTTGTATTCGCTCGCCATAGTGAGAAACATGTCACAAACAAACACAAATCTTGAATGTATGTATATTTTCAAATGTAAACACGGTATATTAGGGCTAAGTACGTTTTCAGTTCATTAAAGGGTGTCTAAAGTTGACCTCAATAGCGCAGTGGTTTAGAGCAGTTGCCTGATAAACTAAAGATACCTAGAGTTCAAATTTTACCACAATTACATCGTTTGTGTATTTTCTTATTGCTTAAAATTTTAAATAACTTCATTGTTATTACAGTGTTTACATGTAACTTCATTAAATATTAAAAACCGCTTTCTATAACTGTCAGGAGGCGTTTAGAGTGGGGCAGAGAATATGTATGAAGATCCTTATCATCTTGTACTTACTACCCTCTAGAGGGGAGGTTCATACACTTGACACATGGGTTATTAATCATATTTCCGGAGCTTTATCAATCATTTGTTCGTCATGACTCGCATTTTCTTATATTCTTAACTATATTTATTATTGTGAGACTTACTTACAGACATTTTGATGTTGTTTTAGCAAAAATATATCCGTTTGTGGAAAAAAAATAACGTCTGAAAATCATAAAAATATGATGAGTTGCTGGTTGGTTGATTGTTGGATAAATTTTTATTTTTATTTTAGCGACCATTTAAAATATTCAACAGAAATTGTGGTGAAATTAAGAAGAGTAATGTTATTTTAATTTCACTAGGTCCTGTGCTGAGGCGGACTAAAGTTATTTAATTCTATTTTATTTGTCTTCTATTTCGTTTTTAATGTTTTTTCCAGTTTTTTCAATGATCTCTTTCAGCCAAATTTTTATTCTTGATTTTTACTCATCAAACATTTCTATTAAATTTACGTCTGTGTTCTTTGAGTTTTGTTTTGCAAAATGAATGTAGTTTCTTCATCCGAATGTGGTTTTATAAATTGGAATGTAGTTTGAAAAGTATTTTTGGCATATATTTGATGTACATTTGGTACGTCAAAACTATTGAAAATTTCAATCGAATTCACTCTCATGTGTACTTTTAGAATGGACTTTATGATTATTTTTTTAATCGTGTTCAGATTTTGTAAGTATTTAGATGTATCAGATCTCCATCCTATGATTTTATATTCGATTGCATTCAGGTTATGTATGTATGTACTTAGATGTAGCAGATCCCCATCCTACGATTCCATATTCGATTGCATTCAGGTTATGTATGTATGTACTTAGATGTAGCAGATCCCCATCCTACGATTCCATATTCGATTGCATTCAGGTTATGTATGTATGTACTTAGATGTAGCAGATCCCCATCCTACGATTCCATATTCGATTGCATTCAGGTTATGTATGTATGTACTTAGATGTAGCAGATCCCCATCCTACGATTCCATATTCGATTGCATTCAGGTTATGTATGTATGTACTTAGATGTAGCAGATCCCCATCCTACGATTCCATATTCGATTGCATTCAGGTTATGTATGTATGTACTTAGATGTAGCAGATCCCCATCCTACGATTCCATATTCGATTGCATTCAGGTTATGTATGTATGTACTTAGATGTAGCAGATCCCCATCCTACGATTCCATATTCGATTGCATTCAGGTTATGTATGTATGTACTTAGATGTAGCAGATCCCCATCCTACGATTCCATATTCGATTGCATTCAGGTTATGTATGTATGTAATTAGATGTAACAGATCCCCATCCTACGATTCCATATTCGATTGCATTCAGGTTATGTATGTATGTACTTAGATGTAGCAGATCCCCATCCTACGATTCCATATTCGATTGCATTCAGGTTATGTATGTATGTACTTAGATGTAGCAGATCCCCATCCTACGATTCCATATTCGATTGCAATCAGGTTATGTATGTATGTACTTAGATGTAGCAGATCCCCATCCTACGATTCCATATTCGATTGAATTCAGGTTATGTATGTATGTACTTAAATGTAGCAAATCCCCATCCTACGATTCCATATTAGATTGCATTCAGGTTATGTATGTACTTAGATGAAGCAGATCCCCATCCTACGATCCTATATTCGATTGCATTCAGGTTATGTATGTACTTAGACGTAGCAGATCCCCATCCTATGATTCCATATTCGATTCGATAGTGATATATAGCGTAGTTGACTTTTTTCATAGCCTTTTTATTTACCGCATTTCTTAGTTTTAAAAATATATATTTAAGGCTAGTGAGTTTTTTTTCAGTAAAATCTTTTATATGTAATTTTCTTTTGTACTACTCCTAGATATTTTATGTAATGTGTAATAATTCTGATTTCTAGCAATGCTATTCTTTTTTGCTTTTCTTACTGCGCTTTTTAACCTTTTCGAGCGACGATGAATTACCAACAAACTTTTTTCATTGCTTACACCCTACAATGATCACACTACCCTGAACCATTGCTAATATGGGTAACCAGACAAAACAGAATGGTGAAAAATGAAAACATATTAAAAAAATTAGTCAAATTTTTTTTTTATCAATATTTCTTCAATATTTGACGCTGATGTGTTTCGTAATGGATCAAAATCAATGATAAACCCGGGCCAACAAATAGAATTCATTTTCAAACACTGTACACAAGAAAACAAAGAAATAATAACTACGATTACACATAACTGTTTGTGGAGTGAAAATAACCTTCTCCTGTTAAATTGTTACGTACTATAAAATTTAGAGATACAAATTGTAATGCGTAAAAACATAATTCGCCATAATCATTTGTCACTCTCAATTATCCAATAAACACGTTAAACCCAAAATAAAAATACGTACTAACCATTTTTCTACTGTATATAGGAACGAACAAATATTATCATGAAGTCACTGAAATTTTCCAATTTTAATTGCGAACGAATTTTCGAATTTACTCTGAAAATTGCTTACAGACTTTTCGGTGATAATTTTATTTATTTACGGGGAAAATTTTCATCCCCTCGCAATGGGCACAAACTGGGGCGCAATTTCCGGTCTAAGTGGTAACTCAATTTGTCACCAATCTAAAGGGTTTTCCTGATTTCGAACTCAACGATGACGTATATTGAATGGGGCAGATTTTTAAAGAATGAAAATATATTTCTCATGTTATTTTGAATACAGTAAAATGTTTATAAAATATATTACTGAGCACTTTTATGATATTTCTCGATGCTTTTGGTATGATTGTGTCATACAATGCTTTGTGCTTTATCATTATCGTTAGTCATGAAATTAAATCAATACTTAATATTTTTTTATAAACTTATTTTTGTTAGATTTCAGCTTCACTAGGGCAGTATATTTACTATGGAAATAATACTCAATAATTCACATTTATAAAATTGTACAGATGAGTAATATAGAACACAATAAGGAGACAGCAAAACATAGTTAATACAAATAATTTTGTTGCAAATTTAAGAGGCTTATTAGGAAAAACGTTAATTTATTTGATTTGACATATAGCTGTAATGTTATAATTATCAACTATTATCATTCGATCATGGCCGGCCATTTCTTTAAATTTTTCTCAACAATTAAGTCCAGGAAGGCAAAATTTTATGTGTAATGCGAGTGTAATACGTTTATGTGTAACACGTAATTGATACTCAATTAAAGGAACTGAGTCATGGCTCAGTTTAATCCGTTGGGTTTCGTCAACACGACGCCCGCACAATGCACTATGCCGTTTCCAAGTTGCAAATATAGTGTATGAACGCAATTGTGACAATATAAGTTTGCTCGGGCATTCGCAACAATTTTTAAGCGTTTATTAAGGTTTTTACTAGTTGGGAACGTTTGGGGGCATCGTGTGGACGGAACCATTGCCTCATATCAGTAGCAAAGCTACGCGTCAAAGTGATCTGTTACCTTGCATATAGCCTTGCATGTTACCTTTCAACGACAATATATCACTTGAGTGACTGTGGGCGCCCAACAACTCTCCTCCACAATATATCGTCTTCACCTCGAGTAAATTAACCCCAGGTGAAGTAGGACCAACACAAGGTAAGCGTGTTAATTAAATCTGATTATTATTTAATTATTTCCATCCTTGATAACCCTTCCGCGGTAGACTTCCAATTTACAGCCTTCTCCACTATACAATAAAACCCCCAATATGTTATATTTAAATTAAAACTACAAATATACCCAAACTGATCACATTTTAATGAAAAATAAAGACGTGCAATATGATAGATGCCAGGAAAACAGTATTACCACTGAATATTGAATTAAAATAATTCAAAATTTCTCTCACACTCTTACTTTATTTTTCGCATGGTGATCAAAAAAATGATCATCAAAAAATGATCGTAAAACCCCTGTAATATTCCATCCCATCATTTGCTTAACCTATTCTCTGTTACTTTTGTTTCTCACGTGGTCAATCTAACTAATATAAAATAAAACATTACGGTTTTACTATTTTTTACATTAACTCCACACTTTGGCGTTGATTTGTGAGTCTTTGGAAAGAAAAAAACATGGAAAAGAGGGTGGAAATACAGAGACCAGTAAAAGATTTAAGTTAAACTCAAGAACAAGTCGTAGAAACGACCCGTTCTCACGTGAAAAATGTCACGCTTTTATAAAATATTTTGGGCGCGCGTTAGGCGTATTTCCCTACTATGCTCCGGTGCTAGTTCTTCAGAGCATCTCCCGTTGTAATACCTGTCGAACAAGGCATCGGACCTACCCGATGCCTCTTCTTTAAAGATTGTAATCCGTTTGATAAAATAAGAGAAACTGTCAAACTGATCAACCATTTCTTCAGAGTCAATAATATATTTCACATACCTACCAATCCTACCACAGATGAGATATTACAAGGAAACATGTCGAAACTATCGACTACAAAATGCTTATACATTATTTCATCACTTTTTGTAACCAATGTACTTTTTTTTTCTATAGTGTAAAAATAAAATATAATTATTGGTAATATTACTGCTCTGGTGAAGCCTTGATCTAAGCCAAGAAATATAGTTCCTTTTAAATTGAATCTGTTTCATTTCATGATACCTAATTCTCACACAATTCTACCATAAGGGTTTGGGTCCCATTTCTATTAATATGTTTCGTACGTGTATCTCTCAAATCTGACCTTCAAATGTACGGCTTTAACCTTCAGAAAATTATATGATACAGAGAAATGGTTGTAATCTTGAGTAGAAATCTATTTTCTTAGTTCAGGCATACATAGAAATTCTAGCAGGTTATTTCGTGCTATTTACAAAATATTTGATTCACCTTCTCAATGTTTATCAACATTCTCACAAAATATTCTCGTTGAGTTATATACCGGAAGATTAAAAATGACTAGGTAACAGCAAAATTTATCTTTAAATAGATTATTTATTTAGCTCTATCAATTCATTTTAATTTAATGAATACAGTACAAGAGTCACAACTGCTCCTAACCATCTGGAGCCAGTGAGATTATGGCATCCCCATTTTGGGTATTAGGCTGACGTGTAGTGGGGAGGAGAAGGAGGTGGAGAAGAGGAAGGTGGGAGGGTTCCTGGCTATTCAGATCTGGTCACCAAACACGGCTAAAGCCATTTCAAGCAACGTTTCAATTCTGAATCCAGGGTGATACTGACAGTATCTTCCATTCTGGAACGTGCCGCCAGTATACTTTATTATTTTAAAAGAATAAATTGCAAAATAACACAAATTAATCAAATAAAATTTCCTTGCACACACCGGGATTTGAAGTCGCGACCTTTAGCTTGGTAATCGAGAGCCTTACCTCTCAACCACAGAAACCGTCAACATCATCAAAGCACATCTCTATAATAAAAATAAAACTCAAGTACAGCTCGACTCTTGAACGATCTCCCGACCTCTGTGTTTCCTCTCTCCTTCAACGTGAATCTCTTAATGGCCCATGTTTACTCTTTCCCTTTCTTAAAAGATCCACCACAAGGCTTCCCCAAAGATGACATGGGCTTAATTTTTTCAGAGCCTCGTGTGTGGAGTTAATGTTAAAAAAAAACCTTACGGAAATTGCATAGGTACCAATTTTCTATCTCACAACATGTTAATTAAAAGTTTACCCTTTTTGTAACAGTGTCATTTTGTGTTCGATTCGGAGATTTCTTTGAAAAATGAAAAGTTTTTAATAATCACAAGCAAAACATTTTCAAAATTTTGCATTTTCAAAATTAAACTTATACAAAATTCAACATTATCAAAATTCAACATTTTCAAAATTCAACATTTTCAAAATTCAACATTTTCACAATTCAACATTTTCGAATTTCACATTTTCAAAATTTAAAATTTTTTTAAAAATTCCACCTTTAAAAAATATGTTACATTTAAAAATGTTTTCCTAAAAATCCTATTTCTTAACCAAACAAAACTTATTAATATAGATTGAGGCGACATAATACGTTCATATGAATTATTTTATATGAACGTATTACTAAAATCTCAAAAGTTCCTAGAGCGATCCCTAATGATTAAAATGATTTATTTTTAAGGTTAGTAAAAACACGACAGTACAATTAAAATATTTTTGTTTTTATAAATATATTTTAACAGTTTGTGAATTTTATAATACGTTTTCTTAATATAAAATTAGTGGTAAACACCAAATTTTATTTTTCTAGACGATCGATGATTTAATAACTTTCCGAACGATCCCTCTAGAAATATGTGGGATTTTAGTAATACGTTCATCAGAAATAATCCAAATAAACCCCAGGGAAAAATCGATCTTCCAGGCGTGCTAGGGAAAAGTCGACCGTAGGTCCGTTCATTACGCTGGACCGCGTGCCGAATATTGTTTTACACGACTTCATCACATGTCGTTAAGATTCCAACTTCATTTTAGAAATTTGATAAGGCAAATTCAAGCGATGGTCTGTCCAATAAACCAAGGCCGCGCGTCGCATATTTGTTTGCACGGTTATTTCATTTACGTCATCGTCTTTAGCAAAAATATTTAGCAAACTTAAGTAGTTTTAATATAAATGTATTTTAATAGTAATAATATATAAAATTTTAACTCAGAAGATCAACAACAACGCCATCTGTGACTACACGTTATGTGGCTCTTTCTTTTCTCCGGAATTCTATTGTAACCGTTTTTCTTACCATATACAAGCGCTATCTTATGATTATACTCACTTTTGTCGACCGCAGTGCGGGGGTAACAAACAACAAGAATATTTTCTTGTTTACATTAACCCCGGCATTCGCGTTAGCTTGTTTACTAACTTACCCCAAATGTCCGCATTACCGCCGTACATATTGTATTCCTTATAATTATTAACCACCCTGAACACGTACACCATTTTCCAATATAAAGTTGCCTTAGATGTAAGACAATTTCCAACAACCGTTTCTTCCTAAATCACTATTAAATTCAAGGAAAATTTAATTTTACCATTTTATTTAGGAAATTTGTTTACGAGAGATGGAAAAGCTGATAGAGATATTGAAAGAAAGGTAAATGCAGGTAACTCCATCATTTGAGGACTAAACGCGGTTGGCGGTAACAAAAAAAATCCAAGAAGCGAAGCTAGATGAAGTTCTGCTATCTACCCTAATGTATGGCAGCGAGACATGAAACTGGCAAAGGTAGGACGTAAGCAGAATTAATGCTGTAAAAATGAGGTCCCTGAGGCGTATATGTGGTAAAATCATGTGTTGAAAAAAAGTTGTGAAAAATGTCAAGTTTTGCAAAGAATGCAAGACTTATGTAAGCGTAATGCGTGAGACTAAAAAACACGCGTAGATGGTTTGTGCACGTGAAGCAAATGAACAAAGAAAGGAGCGTAAGGATAATATATGACTCGAATGTGAGTGGTAAAAGAAGTCAGGGACGCTCGAATGAGATATGGAACGATCAAGTGAACCAGATACAGGTCGGGCCATGTCAAGTGTCGGAATAAAAGAAGAGTGTGTATGAGACGAGGTAAGAATTTGAATGAGGCAAAGAGTGTATGAGCTGCTCTGCGTTCTGTCATCTCAGCCTCAGCCAGCGGGAGTGTGTAATAGTTGTTAGTTGGTTACATTAAGCACAATTAAAAATAATAATTAATAGTTTAAAATAATTGGCACCCTAAGCAGACATTATAATCTGACAAACGCAAAATGATAAAATAATTTTGACAATCAGAAAATTGTTAATGATGTTAAAATTTACGAACAGATAAATATTTATATAGCCTGTTAAATGGAGATTCGGGTTAAATTAGTAGTTTGAGAACATACGGAGAAAGCTGGTTTAGAACCAAAGTTTGGTACTTAGTTTTAGGAGGACCTTGATTTTAAGCTGCTCTGTGAAAAAAAACCACCTTTAGTCATTTTGTTTCTCATCAGTCAAAGTTCTAATAACCTGAACTTTCGGACAACGTTTATTTAAAAAAAAATTTTATGGAAATATAATTTTTCGTATTACGAGTGTTATTAACAGTTTTAATGTTTTCAGATATATTTTGTTCGTGCGTTGTCGTGATTTTAAAAAAATGTCTTAAATTTAAAATGTGCACGATACGTTTAAGTGGATCGTGGCAAATGATTTTAAATGAAAACAAAGCGATGTTTCGAGTAATAATTCGATAAAACATTAATAACCTGTCAAATAATAGCATGAAACTCTGTTTACCTACTACCAAAACCTTAAATAAAACTAATATTTTGATGATGCTTGAAGTTTGGATATAAAAAAAAATATATATATATACCTAATATAATGATCGTACACAAAATGATCATACACAAAATGATCGTAATCAAATTATCGTAACTTTCGAATGATTCCAAGCAAAATGATTATAGGAAAAAATTAAGCAAATAATAGTATTTTTGTGTCAGGTTAAAGTAAAAACATGTGATATAGATACATCAGAACAAGATACGGTCGCATTTATGACTTAAACACGGGACCTTTGCCTTGCCGGGGCGCTGCTCTTCCAACTTAGCTAATGGGAACTCATTTCCATCAGTCATATTTAACTAAATCATACTTCTAATAAAAACTATCAACATTATCTTCATTTTGTTGGCTTCTATCTTTGTCTTAAAAAAATTAAACATTACAATTTTAGGTTCTACTTATAAAGTTAATCCAAAAATAAAGATTTTATAATTTCATCATATGGTAATTTAAGATCAATTACGATCGAATGCCCTTAAGATCAAATGATAATTACGATATTTTTACATACGATCTTTTGTATATTATGATCTTTTTGTTTACCATCATTTGATTACGATCATAACCTCTGCTACAATTTTTTCTTTCCTTCGAGAACACTATATAAGAGGTTCAGGCAACAGAAAAAAGTAATACCCATTGAAATGTAGTACCTATTTCATTTAAGTATCTTTTTAACTAATTGTAGCAAAGATAGCGATTAAAATACCCGAACGAACAACAAAATCATATAAAAAATAGTATCGTAACACAGAATTAAAGTTCGTAACTTTTCCTCTAAGGATAAATAAAAATGTTAAATGTTTTCCACATTTGGCGCAACTTTAAAATCCTGCTTTAAATTTTAAATGTAGTTGTAAAAACTCAAGTTCATTTTTTTTATGTCGTGGGAATTTTAAAGGCAGACATTGTTGCAATTTTTATTGTGCCGTTGGGTAATAAGTACTGTTCGGATTTTAAATTTGCAAAACAGCGCAAATAATCCAATCATTATTATTTTAAGCTTTAAAAAAACTGGAGGTCACGATGCTATATCTGTTATAGATTTTAGGTCTTGATTCACATTCCATTAGTCGACCTTAGATACAAAAAGGCGTAACAATACATTTTTATTCTTCTAGTTGTAATGAGTGTAATGGTGTCATTAAATATATGAATATTTCTCTTTATGTTGATTTAACCTTTTCCAAAATATCGGGGGCTTAGAATCACAGGGGCCTATCTACAAAAACATTGTTTTGAAATAAACAAAAATAAAGATTGGAATACTCATATACCCAACTGTATGCACAACTGCATGCCCAAGTGATATACCCAACTGCATCTCTTAAACGGCTGTATTAACGAGATAGAGATTCTTGTCACTAATAAACATGATTATATTGATTATGGCATTACCGAAACCAAACTCGACTCAAAACACCAGTTTTTTGTGATGCATAATGTTTGCACCAATTCTAGACCAAAAATTATTACGTATTGTCAAATAACTGCAAATAAAACAAAAAAGACAATGCGATTAATGAAAAACTGTTATTTTTTTGAGTAAATTAAATTTAATGATGCTACTATTGTATTTACAAGTTTTTTAGATTGTATTATTTTAACAGCTGTTTCGGCGTTTAATGCCATTTTTAAACTGCCAATCAAATGTTTTTTTTTATTTTTATGTTGCTTATAATATGACCTTATACACCGAAACAGATATCCAAAGAATAAAAATAGTATTGAATTTGATTAAATATAAATTTTAAAGAATTTAATTATTAAAAGTGGTTAAAATTTTATTCAATTGATAAAAAACATAAATTAGTCTATTAAAAGATACATGAGATAAAAACATTGCTTATTCAGTCAAAAAGGAATGTTTATCCGTTGTATAAACATGAAATAATTATAATTTCTCATCAAGTTACTTTAAATGTTATACATATTTCTTCATTTTAAAGATGTCGTATTTATAAAAAACGAGATAAAATTACATTTTAGATTCTTATTTTACGTTTGAGATAATAACTTAACCTAAAACATGAAAATAGTTGTTAAAAAGCTTTTCACAAACATTTTTAATCAAAACATCTAAAAATTTCAGGGAATTAAAAATTCAAAGAATTCCCGCAGATTCTGCAAAATAATTCACTTAACTTTTTATCTCGTTCAATTTATAATATTAATTCCCCATTTTTTATTCCGATCCATTTTGTCACTATATAAAAGTTGATTACACATGTATGAGGCATATATATGTCATTATAAACAACATCACTTTCATGGAATTTGTATTAAATTCACACTGTAAAAGTCAATTCAAAATTAAAATGTCTGACAATAACCTCGCTTCTGACAATAACGTGAATCTATATTCACAAAATGACATTATTTATGAGTTGTAACTGACAAAAAAGAACACAAATAATAGTAAATATATTGAATAATACTAATACAACAGTGAATTCTTCATTAGAATATAATTATTAACAAAAACATGATTTAAATCACACATTACAAATCACAAATAACAGCTGTCATATTACTCACATTTCCGTCAAAATTCGCCAGTCTGCGAAAATGCAATGTTTCGAGACATTTTTTTAATAGTAACAATTCAAAAGAAAATTGTACAGTCTTTGTTCAACGTGTAGCAAAAACATCGTTTAGCGGTTGTGAAGTAGTTTTTTATTAGAAAGGCTGCAAAACTTATGTATATATCATTATTATGTATAGCTACTCTACTTTGCCTATGTACGAAGTCATTTGGAGTTCGCATCGGTTGATTGGTCTCCATTTTACAAAATCCACATAAACAAAATCGAAGGAAATCAAAACAAATTCTTAAAATATCTTTGGTACAAGTCATTTGTAACATTTAATAACTATGCAAAGGCAGCTTCATACTTTAAAATCGATTCACTGAGTGTACGGAGGCATAATAAGGATGCACTATTCATGTATAAAGTAGTTAACAAAAATATTCAATGCCCAGAGTTGCTAAACAAGATTCCATTCAATTTACCTGCGCGTTCAACACGATCTTGTGTTCTGTTCAGGGTTGATCAAAGCAAAACAAACTTTAATCAGAGTTCTTGCATGAACAGATTATGCAACAATTACAATAGCGTATTATCCAAGGTTGATATTTTCAGTTGCAAACTTACCAAACACAAGAAGTCCATAAAAGAATATTTATCTGATGGTTTGTGAATAATGTTTATGTCTCTATTGTATATATCTCTATTACGATTTGATTTATATCTACAACTTCTCTCCATAACTATTAATGTATTGTTTTGTAAAATTTTTGTTTTATATAATCTTTTGTTTTGTATATATTTTTAGAGGTAAAGGCACAAGGACGAAAACCATAATTGGTTTTATTTTACCATATAATACTTATGTACAAACTGATTAAATGTAAACTGTCGATTTCCCGAAAATAAATAAATAACTTTTAACTGTATTGACCGGTCAGTGGCTGAGTTGGCATCGCGTTTGGGTCCCACCCGGGCGTAATGTGTTTAATTCCTCGGCTGGCTAAGTCCTCGATCACAACACAAGCATAAGTTTTTCGGAACCCAGGAGTGTTTGTCTTTGTATTTAAAAAAAAATTGTTATCTCCAATTATGAAACAGTTAAAAATTCTTGGTAGACTTCAAATTAAATATGACTATTTTGAAAAAAAACCATTATAACTTATTTCACTTGTTTTTAATCTTTGTTTATCTCCTTGGAGGATACTGGTAATTTTTCTAGCATTTGCATTCCGTGGAATTATAATTATAATAATTTTGGAATGGATTTATAATAACTATGATATTTTTGATTGGTTTAATTTTGTACCCTGATGATGCTGGTATTAAACGAAAAGTATCGATCATTAAAAAAAATTTAGTTTTTTAAAAGTTCATTCTACCAAAATATTTAAAAAATACATTTTTATAAATAAGTTCCTGTGAAGTTCAAGCGCACAGATTTGACACCAAAGCAACCATTGTAATAAACATCCTCAAAGTTCAACAAGTTTAATACCGCAGATTTAAAATTTCTTTAAGTATTTAAATACAAAGTTAAGAAAAAAAACGTTGCACTTTTTGTCTGTATAAAACGATTTGAAACTCATCACAAACTCTTTCCTTTTGTAGTTAAAAACACACTTCAAAATTTTATACTCTTCGCCGCTGTTTTCAAAGTATTTAAAACTTTGAATGGACCCATTATATGATTCTCCGTATTGAAGATGATATTTTTTTCTTTTCAACTTCATTTGTAATTTCTTCTTGGTTCTCGCGGAGAAAATAACAAATATTATTCAGAAGCTTAAAACAGTTGAGAGTAGAATTTATAATGGGTATTTAAAAAAATTGGTTTTTCCGTTAGAACTTTATATATCTGTGGCGATATGGCAAAGTTGATATGTCATTTTTTAAGACATTTTGTAGAGAAGAGTTTTCGGAGTACGTAGCTAAATATTATATTGCTATCAAATCCATTTATGAGATATTTTGGTGAGACTTTTTTATGTGAATAACGCACAAGAGTACAGACTCATTTCAACCGTTTGGAGCCAGCCAACTATGGCATCCCCAATTGGGGTATGTTGTGTGGTTGCGGGGAATGGGGGAGAAGAAGACGGAGGAGAGGAAGGTGGTACTTGACTTTTCAGATCTGGCGACCAAATAGGCTAAAGCCATTTCAACCAAAGTTTCAATTCTGAATGGTGATACCAGGGCGATACTGAGAGTATCTTTCACTCTGGAACGTGCTGCAAGTATTCTATATATTATTTTTCATTAATTTGTCGAATTAGACAAATTCATCGAATAAAATTTACTTGCGTACGCCGGGATTTGAACATGCTACCCTCGGCTTGCTAATCCAGAAACTTTCCCTCCGATCATGGAGACCGTTAAACATCAGGCGTCAATTTATTAAAAAGGAAGATTTTTCAAAATATAATCATGTTACATATAGCTTTTTGCCATAACAAAAATACAGAAAAAATGTTCCTATACCTTTATGTGATTGTATTACTTGACATGGATAATGGATCCATATTGACATAGGCTCTGAGGGAATTAAAAATTGCCAACACACCTTTCTCGTCTTTAAAACTCAATAAATAAGTTAATATTAAAATATACATCCAAACCGAACTATACAGATTTTGGTTTCAAGATATATCCAACATAACCTCTAATGATTTATGAATGCAATAACTATACATGTTGAGGCAAAACATTATAAGTCACAATTCTGCATTTTATGGCTTAATCACATAAATTAGTTAAAAATGACTTTGGATTTTAATATTTCACCAATGAATAAATTTAATATTTCCTCTCTTGTAAAGTTTAAAAAATCAGACATTTCAACTTTTTCTATAATGCCACAGATATAGTAAGTAAAATAAGACGTATAATAATGTAAAATTCTGTTGTAAAATAAATGTTTTTTTTTAATTATAATAACAATTAATAATACTGCATAATTAGTCAATGATTTAACTTAAAAAGCAAGGTTATAAACTTTCGCATTTTAAAAATTTAATGTAAAATTTAACTAGTTTAATAACTTTCAGAACTCAGTTTTTAATAAATTGATTCATGGTCTGAGTTGTGAATAAGAGAATCAATCTGTAATATTGGTTCAGAACGATTTATTGATAAACCGATGGGTCCAATTATAGACATATCGAAAATCCAAATAAGATTGATGACCGCTTTTTAAGCGCTTGTTTTCTCAAAGCTTAATCGTTTGATACCAGGAACATTATAAATTACTCTGTGTAATCGCTGACGTTCATCCAGAGTGTTCATATAATTTTTAAATCGCTATCGAGACAACGTTTACTTTCAACAAGACGGCGCTACGTGCCACACAAGCAACGAAACCATTGATTTTTTACGATTGAATATCAAAATAACACCTCTCATTAGAAAACCCTGTAGCCCCTACCCTAACCCACCTCACAACGCTGCCCAACTGGGTGGCACCATAGCTCCCCTGTACACTGTTCAGACAGGGGCGCTCTTGTGAGGTGTCACATAAAAATAAAGTAAAAATCTTAAGCCGAACAGAACTAGATAAATAATTATAAGCAACTAATAACTTATAACTCAAGATAAAAGCCGACTTATAAATATTACGTAGGTATCTTGCAGAGAAGTACTAACTTACATAAGTACAACTGACAAATACCAAGTTATACGGTTTCCACCCTCAATCTTTTCTCAATTTCAACTTTTTATTACCATCCATAATTGTCGACTATGATTCAAAGAATAGATTTTATTATTAAGAAAAATCTATTACAAAAACAAAGAAGAACAAATCTCAACTAAAAAAAACATATGTGTATGATTTGTTAAAGGTGTGAAATTCATGTGAAATAAAATTCACTGGCCTTCAGTAAAAAACAGCAAAAAGCCGGCAAAAACGAAAACAATGAATGCATTTTACATGGAAATATTTTCCACATGCGTACTCCTAATTTCGTGCAGTCACCTACACCAATCTTCCCTACGGAATCTGCTACCATTTTCCACACCATGATGAATTATCTACAGCATTAATTCTGACCTATCCCCGCGCTTAATTTAATCTGTCATATACTTGGGAATTTATCGCGCGTTATGGGAAATAAATGGATGCGGATGCAGTTATGGTCACGGGAAACTGCATCTTAAATACCACCTCTGAGGTAATGCGATGGACTATTATGGTTTACGACATAAATTAATATTCTGTTAAACGTTCTACAGACGCTAGTTTCGCTTTTGTTGGATTAATCTAAGTGCGCAATAACAACAATTTTTAACGAAAAATATATTTAAAATACTCTTATATGTCTTCTACGTGAACAGACTGTTCGAACAACTTGTTCTTGGCACATACTCCTTGCCTCGTTCACATTCATACATCGTCTCATACAAACTCTTCTATTATTCTGACTCTTGACATGACCCAACTCTAGTATAGAGGAAATACGGAACGATTAAAAGATCACGTCAAACTTTTATATTTCTAAAGATTAATAAGGACGTTTGAATGATTTGGTATTAATGTAGGTATAGAAAATTGAGTGAACATAAAATGAAAAAAATATTTTTTCTATGGCGTTGTACGATCAAGTTATTGAAAACGCCTGGGTCAGGTTATACTTTCACGAAAAAAAAATAAGAATCTCTAAAAAATATTGATAATCTGGTTAAAAACCGGGACTGCAGACCTTCCGACACCGTGGTAATGTATTCTAAGTTTCAAATCAGGAATCCTGTTAATTCATTCGTTTAGGCCTGCAATCCTGTTTTTAACCGGATTTAAATAATTTGAAGAGATACTTAATAAATTAGCAACACTCAATTTTATCCGTGTAGAGTAAGAATAAAATAAGATTATGTACAGACCATGAAAAACTGTACACTAGAAATACCATAACAAAGATAAAGATGGAAAAAAGGTTTTTATCCAATTTAATTTATAAAGCAAAGCAAAATTATACGATCTTTGAATGTGAACGAAGCGAATAGTTATGGAATTCCAATCTATCCATTTCATTCATGTAAGAAAATGGCGTTTCGGTTAGGTTAGGTCAGGATTTTAATACAACGACTTCAAAAGTAATTATTTATTTAAACTCCTCGAATTTCTCTGATTCGTGTTTACCAAGAGAGTGATGTTGTTACTCTTGAACAATTTAGGGTGGAGTGACATTGCAAAAATCAAATCTCGGTATTGTAATAGCTGCCAAAAGATGCTTCATGTCATTCATATTCTCGTAAAAATACTTTAAAAAATCTAAACTTATGTCTTCATTCAACAACCTAGCGATTTCGTAACGTAAAAAACGTAAATTTAGCCTTTTTTTCCCAAAATCTGAGTACAGTCTCAAAAATATAAAATAATATCCATTACTTTCAATTGCATTTACCTTATTGAACATTACATGTTTTATAAAAAAAAAAACACTGCATAAATTGCTCTTAAACTAGTGAGTTTGTGAGCGCTGTGGAGGTGGGGGGGATAATTTCGCTCCTATTGTTTCGTCGCAGAAACTAGATGCGACTTGCATCTAGTTTCGTTTCGGCTACCGCTGACCGTAGACGTGTTAGAATCCTTGTCCGATTAAATTTTAACACATATAATTGTTGTGAAAATGAATGCAAATTACACGAGAAGCAAAATTTTATGTCCAATATTCGGGGCACCAACTGAAATGAACTCTCAAGTGTTACCTACTGTCTCAGAAGTGATTAAACATTATTTGTTCTTACGATATGAGCGTAATCTTAACTCTGCAAAAAAACCGTCAGTATTCGAAATAAAAAGTGTTATATCTGCAATTGTTGAAGGAATTTGGAAGCGCGCTTCTATTCCCATTGTTTCACACAATCGAGTGATGAAACTGATCCAAGATCATTATAACGAATACTTAAAACTTAAAAATTGGCCAAAAAAAATTGTGCATTATTATGTTAAGTTAAATTCTTATAAAATCAAAATGAATAAACTTTTCGATATTGCTTCATGCAAATGTAACAATCTGAATATATGTTCCTGCGAAAAGACGCGCAAGGTACCCACCAAAGAACAAGCATTCCTTCAAGACCATAGATCCTCGAGAAAAATGATACTGGGAGCAATAGACACCGACACAACAAAAAAATTACATCGGAAAATGAGGATGCAAGCTCGTTTATCTGAACTTGCTTCGAAGGTCAGCTCATCTACAGCATCAGCGACAAAACCACGTCAACCCTTTTTTGATGAAAACCAATCATTTTCTTCACATTCTTCGCAACCTCCAGAAAATTCCCGTATGATGTTAAAACTCCCCACTCCGGCCAGAATCTGCGATCAGTATGGTTTGTCAGACAGGTCGGCATCAGCTGTTGCAAGTGCTACATTACAAGATTTTGGCATAGTAACCGAAGACGACTCTAAAATGGTGATTGATAAGAGCAAACTCAGACGAGCTAGACAAACGTGTCGCACTTCTTTAATAAAAACATGGCAGATGTCGTCGGAGTCAACGAAAATTCGAGGTCTATATTTCGATGGAAGGAAGGATAAAACACTGTCTCAGGAAAAAATAGGGGATAGATATCATCGGAGAACGATTTCAGAAGAACATTATTCCATTTTATCTGAGCCGGGGTCTCAATATGTTGGACATGTTACACCATCATCAGGAACTGGCAAAAACATCGCAAAGAGCATGTTACACCATTTAAAAGTGAACGGTTTTAATTTGAATGATTTATCAGCGATTGGATGTGATGGGACTGCTGTCAATACAGGCAAAAGAAATGGAACTAATAGATTCATGGAATTGGAATTAGGTCATCCGTTACAATGGTTTATCTGTCAGCTGCATGCAAACGAACTTCCCCTTTGCCACTTGTTTCAACACTTAGATGGTGCTACAACAGGACCTAAAGGGTTTTCAGGACCTATTGGAAAACTTCTTTCAAGCAGCTCTGAAAACACCGTTATAAATTATTCACCAATACACTTTGAGATGCACAAACTCAACGCAGAGGAATTGAAAAATTTGAGCACGGACCAAAAATACTTGTACGAAATATGTTTTGCAGTTACAACAGGTCACTGCCCACCAAATTTAGCAAACCGTCATCCAGGTAGTATTTGTCACTCACGCTGGTTGACGACAGTAAACTCAATACTTCGATTATATATAGGAACAACTAACCCTTCAGTGAACCTAAAAATTCTTGCTGAATATGTTGTTAAAGCATATGCTCCGACATGGTTTGAGATAAAGAGGCACCCGTCGTGTAAAAATGGGGCATTACATGTTTTTACTATAATAAAACTCACCCGATATTTGAGCACCGATCTACGAGATATAATTAATCCAGTAATTAAAAGAAACGCTTATTTTTGCCACCCGGAAAATCTGCTACTATCCATGATAATGGATGACAACCTTATTGTAAGAGAATTGGGTTTGAGACGAATATTAAAGGCGCGAGATAGATGTCCGAGTCTATCTGTTGTTAGAGACTTTATTATTCCAACAATAAACTTTTCAGCAAGTAAATATTACGATATTATCAACTGGCAGGAATGCGAAGTTACACCGCCACCGATACTATCCGAAATCAGTAATGATGGCCTAATCAAAATTGAAAATAATTTCGGTGAAGAAAAGGACAGTATTGAATTTCCCAGATTTCCCTGCCACACTCAAGCAGTCGAGAGGTGCATCAAATTAGTTACCCAGGCATCGTTCTCTACAGTTGGGCCTGAAGCAAGAGATGGATTCATTCGGGCGACAATAAAATCTTGGCATATAATGCCCGAATTTCACACCAAATCTCATTTAAAAACACGATAAATATTATAAAACTTCGATAATGTTTAAAAAAATTCTCTTTGTTAAAGTATTTTATTTAATAAAAAAACATGTTTCTCAAAAACACGAAAAAAACAATAAAAATCAATAATCCTCTTCAAAAAACCAAAAATAGACCCCGCCTTGAAACTATGGTAATTTTACTTTTATTTTCAGATGTGTTATGCACCTTATTAGCTATAAAACCCCTAATAAAATTGTATTTTTGCTATGAATATCGCTTGTTTATAATGCTTGGCAGAGTTTTCAGCGACTTTTTTCATACAATTTTTTTCTAAATATAAATGTGCTGGTTGTTGAATAAAGGAATGTTTCGATCGAGTTGATTTTTTTAGACGAAAGAGGTGTTATATAAAGGCAACTTTTTTTTGCTATTACAGTACTGGCATCTTAAAAAAAAAAAGTCCCATACAACGTCACTCCACCCTATTGAACATGCCTTTTCATGCTTATTAAGTTAAAACAAGTTGATTAATTATTTACATTGTATTTGATCGTATGAAGCAGATACTCTGTGATTTGAGATTATAATTTGAAATAAAACAATAACTTTTAATTGTTATTCCTATTATCTTTTACGCCGCGATAACTAAGTAAACACCACATTTATTTGTTATACTTATAAAGTTATACACCTAAGATGTCTAAATAATAATGGTTTGGAGGATTGTGATTATCTCCAATTTAAATGGATTGTTGGTTGAATGATTCTGTGGTTCTCCAATCCGCAGAATCCAAGGTTGCGTGATTACACTCGGCGTGCAAAAATGAGAATTCGGATATCTTCAATTTAGTTTTTATTTTAACAAAACTCACGTTACAATAATTTTATGAACAAAACAGATCGCCTACATTAGAGGAGATTTAGGGCTTAACCGGCGGCTAGACCACTGGAGATAGAATGAATTATTTGCCGCGCAAGGTATTGCACGCAGGTTCACAGTGATACCAGCCTTACAAGAATGTGGGTAAAAGTAATGTTGTCATTATGTTCGGGAGATGTAAACTCTCTGTAATTTACCCTACAATGGCTTCTCAGAATTTTTCAACCAATCTCATTGAAACAGACCAGACATTTAATAAAAATTCAGGGTCAGTTTACTACATCAAAACGGAATAGAAAGCAGTCTGGATAATTTGGAGGCACTGAGGTTACGGTAAGCCAAAAACATTAATAGCAAAGTCATCAATAACCTTAACTGTCCGATTTCTAAATTTTTGTTTTATTATAATACTTGTATTTGAGTTTAAAGAAAATATGCACTTTCATTGACGTCACTAGATGTCTACGGTAATGTTGATCAATTCATCAACCTTTCCATGCGTTACACTTTTAAAATGTGCCACAATTTGTATGAGAAGTTATGAATATAACTGCCCATTTCATTGGCACACTGTCTGAATGTGCAGATTTAATGGACCATTACACGCAGCACGCACACAATAAATTTAAACAGATTTTAGACGCTATTCTCGCGAACGAAATAAAAAAGATAAATAAAACCCTCATTTCATGCACTGTCAAACGGTCATCCCTCTCACTCTTTTCAATTAGGATGAAATGAGATAAAACGTATTTTCACTGTGGTTTGCGTAAAATAAATTCACCGAGTTCTAGCAAAACTTATGATAGGTAAATGAATCCCCTGAAAGAAAAATGATGTAATTTTCATGGGATTTTTTCGCACCCAAATTTTATTTTTTTAGAACGATGTCGTATTTTATGAGGTATGTGTTTCAACTAAAATGAAGTAACGTTATGTTCAATATTAGGTTTACGGCATCATTACGTAGCGTGAAAAAAAATATGAATGGGGGCAGTTTTTTGAAAGGGGTAGTTAGGCGAACGGCCAATTCAACGTTGGTTCATTAGCTTTCCGCACGATGCGGTGCGGTAGTAACGTTGTATCAATGAGGTTCCTTTTTTATGCAGGTTCTTTGAATTCGGGGTACTAAATAAACAATGTTGAAACCCGTGTATTGTTATCTTTTTCTGAAAAAAACTAAAATATTTATGTATTTATATTTATTTTTATGTGATTGACAAGTTTCTTAACTGCCCAGATAAAAATCTCCCCTCTCCTATAAATTTCACAACCAGTGGCGGCTGGCGCTAGGGAACATTGAAGCAACGCACTCCGCAAATCTCCGTCAATCGAAAAATAAAAATTTTCAACCAACAGTAATTTTTCGTTCTTTGTATCACAACTTTGAGTAAGTCACGAGGTGCGAGCGGATTCCATTTCGCTCTTCGATATGTCACCTGGAAACATCGATTATCTATACGCGCAGATCGTGGATTACATTTCTTTGTCGCGCTGAGATGGCACCACTATAGTTCACAGTTTGCATATAGATAAATCCAGCAAGTCAGGTAATGATTTCCGTGAGTACAAGCCGCAAGCAGTGGGGCTCAGTTTAGCAAGCCGGATCACTAGTATCGGATCATAAGATTTGTTTGTAGTTAGTTAAATACGTACTTTATTTAAAAACATGACGATTTTACATTTGAAAAATAATCTTTACTGAATCATTAAAACGGGCACCATCCTGAACCGGACCGAAACTTACCAAACAAATCCACAGACAAACGAAATGCCAAATATTTGAGTAGTCAAAACAGGACTTTGCTAGGCTTAGTCATTTAATGGGTCTTAAAATCTTCCATATCGTAATATTTGCGATAAATTTTATTAATTACATTATCCCCTCCCATTTGGCTTTGAAAACCATATTTCCCTTTTAGTATATATTATAATATTTACGCCGCGGGAAAGGTCCAAAAATTTAATTTTGAGATTTATATAGGCTTCATAAGAATGTAGGGAAAAGGCCGTAAAAATGATATAATAAACCCGGCCCGTGAAACTTTTTTACGGCAAATAATATCATTTTCGTAAAAAATTGTTTTACTGCATAAATGATACGCTATAGCCTTATAGGCATGATGGAAGATACGGAAAAGCCACTGTTCGCTACACTATACAAAATTAAGTTTAATTCTCGGAAACATTGTAAGAAATGTACTAAAAGTCGTAAAGACTCCCTTAAGCATTATTTATACCAGGCTTAAAATAATTTTATTTTTTCAAATAAACTAGGTGCTCAAAACCGGTATTAAACGGCCTTTTTGGCGATTTTTGTTAATTACGACAATTTTCTGTTGTTGACACTTTCATAACTGTTGTAAAATAACATTTATGTCATAGCCATTATTACTATTGTCTTCCAATGTATTTGACACTATGGAGAACAATACTCACCCCTTAGAGTGTGAATATTTATTTGTTTCAAATCAAAGTTTACCAGTTGTACCACGCCACGCGCTGCCATGTCTGTGCGTATGTCTATACATATAAAGAAACAATAGCGCGTGTTGCTTTTACGTCCAACAGATGGCGCTATTTTAAAAACTTTTATTTTTTTGCCTCAATGCTTTGCTATTGCTTATTTCTTTATCGGGCACCTCCGACTTCTGCTACTATTTTCCACTGTGTACCACAATGTTACTGTTAAATAAACTACAATTAATTACATTGACTTTTTGACTTTGTGTCTCATTCCGGTGCAGAGATATTGCGTTAAGTATTCCTCAGTCGTCCCCCACTTCTTCTACCATTTAAACATCTTTAAACACTCCTGGCACTAATAACAACAAACATACGCAGACTGAATTTTTATATATTAAGATTAGAAACCAGTTAGAATTTAACTCATCTATTTGGACTCTAATATATAAAATAAAACGTTGTCCTACCACAGACCTCCTTATATGTAGGGAAGTTAAAATTTGTGGTTGTATGTATTTTTGCATGACGAAGCTGTAAAAAAACAACAAAATTCTTTTCAAATTAATTTTTTTTTTTATTATATCGAGAAGAGCGCCACATATCGGGTCCAAAACTATCTTTGAAAAATATGTTTGAAGCTGGAACCAACCATACAGATTTTACAAAATTTCTTTGAAATTAGTTTATGCGGTTTCGGAGATTAGCTTGTATAAACACAGTGACATGTGATTTTTATATACTAAGATTAAAACAGCTGTGTCAAAATTTTGAAACAATCGGTGAAGAATTTTCGGAGATGTAAGATTTTGTATAAACAAACATTTAAATTTTAAGTTATAAAGATTTACCCCCTAGTGGGCTTTTACATGAAATAAATATAAAAATAAGTAATACAGTTGTGTTAACTAGGCATGTGTCGTATAGCAAGTATATGTTATTGATTTATAAAGAAGGAAGGTTACAAACCATAACGCATATGTTATGGACAGTTGAAATAATATCGAAAACTCCCTTCTTTAAAATGAGAAAAAAATTACAAATTAAATTTTATAGTTTAGTGAATAAAAAATATGAAAGTTTTTTTTTTGAAATATGTAACAATAAAAATAAAGATTTAAAAAAATATATAAATTCCCCACGGAGTTGCAAACTCGTACAATTCATAAAACTATCAATGAAGGTTTATTATAATTTTTTTTAAAACTTAACAAATTTAACCTTAAATTGTAATATTTAAATTTTGAAGACAATATTTGCCATTTTTAAACGAAAATTGGAAAAAAAAGTTGTCCTAGATGCGACCGTATCTTTTTCAAAGTTTCGTTGTTAATATTGTCTAAGATATCGCTTCATCACTAAAACGGAATCTTTAAACATGTCGACAACATTCCCAAATATACTAAACAAAATTAAGCAGTCGAATAACAGATTGTCAATTATATTTAAATTGTGAAAAAAAAACAAATCATTCAAGTAAAACGCACGCCGAGATTTGTACCCGTGACCTCCGGATTGCTAGTCGAGATCCTTGTCCCTCGACCACGGACGTCGTCGAACAGTATGTAACATTTCACTTTGTAAACACCCAATACTGATTGAAGTACTGAAGAAGTGGTGCTTGTTGTTTCAAAGCTCAAATTCTTATTTAAACAATTTGGGGAAGAGAAATTTCATCAGCAATTGAATAAACCCTTTAACCCTTTCACCGCATCGGTTCGGAAAGCAATTTTGGGAATCAAACATCCGAAATGACCCCACATAAATAAAATACTGACCCTCCCCTGTCAAGTTTCACTATCATGGAGATTTATGGCATATCTCTGAGGAAATCTTTAGCTACAGCACGGAGTAAATACTCGCCGCTTTCATTTGATTGAAGATTATTGATAACAAAGGAAAGATAATAATCAGAACTTGAAAATTCATAAAAAAAACTTAAAATTTTGATCAGCTAGCAATACAAGTTTTACCATTTCATTGTATTACTATTAAAAATGTTTTAACGCCGTTCAATAAACCCATTTCGATCTTTACCGGTTTAGGAGAAATTCCAAACGTTCTAACCAAAGATATTAAAAGAACGAGATGTGCTATGAGCAGTTCATACGTGTGTTCATATGTGTGGAATTGTTTTGCCCAGTGTCGCCGGTTTTGTTCACCAATACTACTGCACACCTTCGCTTACGCTAAGGTATCCGCACTAATCATAGAACAGATTTCTGTGCGTACACGTCCCAATAGTATTCAAAGTACCCTAATTAGGTAGTACTCCGCCTACGGTCCGGCGGCCAACATAGCATATCTCGTTCTTCTAATATCTTTGGTTCTAACCATTGATTCAAATAAAACTTTATCTTAAAGTTGTACACATTGCCTACATCACACATATTTTTTGAAACCGCACAATAGTCCTAATTGCTCCCAACCACCTGGAGCCAGTGAGACTATGGCACCCCAATAGAGGTATGTTGTGAGGCTGAAAGTATTACAAGTGTAGAAGTGAGTAGAACAAGATGGGGAAGAAGAAGGTAGGCAAATATCTGGCTATTAATTAGATCTGGTTACCAAACATGACCAAAGTCATTTTAAGCAACTTTTCAATTCTGAATTCTATCTTACACTAGGGCAATACTTAGACTTTTTCCACTGGAACGTGCCGCAAATATGCTATGTATCATTTTAAATAAATCATTTATAATACAAAATAAATTAATTAGTTCGTTCAGTAGTTCAGTTGGCATCGAGTCTGGGTCCCACCCAGGCGTAGTGTGTTCAATCTCTCGGCTGGTTAAGTCCTCTATCATGACACAAGTAACATTTTCCGCTTACTCTGATGGTAGTAGGAGATTTTCAAATGTTTTCAGATTTTCAAATATTTGCCACCGGCCGAACAGTGGGAAGGGGGTGTTTGTAGCATTAAGAAGAATCTAGATTAATTCATTTATAATAAGCAGCTCGAGGCTACTTAGGTACGTACTTGCAGGTACGTATTTGCATCCGAAATCAAAACAAAGCAACCTAACTGCTTCAAGTATCTACCGGCGACAATACGTCGCAGTCCGTCTTTCACATTACGAGAACTCGCCAGAAGGTTCGAGTCTACCGCCTAGGCATAATTGCCGCGCCGCCAAAATTTCGCGAGAGGCCCAGACTGAGCGAGTGCCTCGAATTTAGTTGCAATTCACTACCTACTGTTGCTTTCGGCCGGGTAGTATAAATATGCCCGACGCAGCGAGCCAGTCAGTCAGTCATCAGTCCGCCGTCATTTAACAAGAATCAACGAGTGATAACCCGCGCTCCTCTTACTAGCGCAAAGGACAATATTCCTGGCTTCTCCCGTACCATCATGGACTCTATCGGGACATCATCTTAGCGCCTTGGCCCAGATCGCCGTCCCTGGCCAGCGCTACACGGATTACAAGCGCCCTGGTTCCAGCGTCTCTGACCATCGCTTCATCCACGCCACCATGATCACCACGAGGTCACGCAGCATCCTCACTGGTCTACGCCGCTCCCGCTCAACCGCCTACAATGTTCGCCGCACCTTCGGCCTTCCCGTCAGCACTGGAGTATTGATTCCCCAGATCGCCAGTGCCTGACAGTCATCGAGTCCGGTCTCAACGCGCCGTCGCCAACTACCGCCTAGACCACATCATCCCAGCAACCGGAGTATTAAAAATTTGTCCTACGTCATCTCCTCATCACGGCTCAAACTGACTCACCAATAAACATTGTGACCTTCACGACACGCCTTTTATTTAGTGCCTCATCACTGATCCCCAAATTCGTATCTAAGGAATGTTTGTCTTTCTTTAAAAAAAAAAATGAAATTTACTTGCGCATGCTGGGATTTGAACCCTCGACCACGGAAGCCGTCAGATATGTCTGTTACCTTTAATTATAGGAAAATCCATAAACTATTGCGGTCATTTATTAGGTATTTTCGTTATTAGAGTATCGAAATTTTCGGAGGTGGAAATAAAATAAGGAGCATATAAAAATGGCTAGTTACATTGATTGTTAGAATAATTGTACCAAATTTGTTTTAACTGCATTTTGAACGGTTTTAAAAACTCCATAATCAGTGACGCTCAAAAGCTTTTTGGTTCTATCTTCTGAAATGTCAGCATCTAAAATTTTATATTCTTTTAATATGTAATAGTTCTGTGAACAGAAGACCTCGCGTCCTAAAAAGAATAATTTTAATTTTCTCTTAAATAAATCAAACACAAAAATTCCTCTGAAATCTTATTCTATCAAACATTTTTGCATATTTCAAATACGGAATTCTTCAATTTATCCCTAGAAACGTTACTTTGTTAGTGACTAATCTTTTGACAAACTTTCTTCATGCAGGTAGGTGTCATAATGGTGAAAAAATGCGATTAAGAAAGTCCAAATAAGCACGGAAATTTCAGATTTGAAAAAATAATCTTTACTGGACTATGTAAATGGCCACCATCTTGTCACGGAATCGGAGCGGACAAACAAATTTACATTCAGATGAAATGCAAGACGGTTGAGTTAGAACTTTGCTACACTCAGTCAATTAGTATTAACGTTAAAGACGACGCTACTTAACAAACAAATTTATTGGTATTCTGTTCGAAGAATTCCAGGGTACTTGTGCTTGAACTTACTCGTATGCATAAAGAATAGATTTAATCTCACAATGATTTTGTTGATTTATTGAGATTTAAAAGAAACTTTTGCTATTCTCCTGAACGTCTCGTACTACCAGTAAGACCATAATTTATATCTCCACGCCTCGTAAAACCCGAATATAGTGTAAATTTGTTTGTGGACTGATAAGAATCTGTTCCGAAAATCTGGGCAGGATTTTTAAACTTGTGTTATTATTTTTACTTGTTTATTTTCACATGCAAGACAGAATAACGTAAACATCCCTTTAGTTTCTTTACAAAATAGACCACCATTTACATAGAGTAATTCAATTGTTAGAAGATAGAAATAAATTCATTGGAATGTGTTGGAATGGACAAATATTACTTAGTTCTTACCATTCTAGAGCTCCAACATAAAATATTTCTAAGCAATCAAATATTTAATACAAAAAACAGATGATATCGCATTGATTTGTAGTGTTTCACTTTAAGTACGATAAATATAATATATTATATTATCATCGATATCATCTGTTTTTTGTATTAAATATTTGATTGCTTAGAAATATTTTAGATGCTCTAACTAAATATTGCAAGTAGAACACATCTTTACTGAACTATATTTTTTTTATTATAGCGACTATTTAAATATTGTTCATACAAAATGTAATTTTAAATATATTTATAATAAATATATTATTAATTATCCAACAAATAACTAATAATACGACTTTTGGGCAAAAAAGCTTCTTATATCATAGTATTAAACTTTACAATAAAATACTACTCTCACTCAAAAACCTCAACATTATAACATTTAAATCTCAAATAAAAAGCTGGATACTTAATATAGGGAGATCTGAAATAGAAAATATACTGATATCAAACACAGACTAAAACAGAATCTACTAAACTGAACTATACAAAAAAACACAATCTTACATATTTTAAAATTTAAAAAAAAAAAAAATATATTACACGATATATTTTCATAATTAAATTCATATGTAACTTTGTTGTAATATTAATTTTCTTATAATTAAATTATAATATGTAAATGAAATCCTCAGCACGGGAGATCCCAGTGAAGATATCATTATCTCTATATTTTACTAAGAAAAGAAGACAATAAATCATTATTATTATTATTATTATTAAAATTGTATTTCTTGTTCCTCCCCACTAGGTTTAACTGTGCTTAGGTGAACTAAAGTTATTCATTTTGTTTTATTGGTTTTCTATATCGTTTTTAATGTTTTTTTTCAGAGTTATTTTCAATAATCACTTTCAGCCAAATTTTTATTCTTGATTGGTAATCATTCAAATTTTATATTCGCTTTATATCAAATAAAATATAAAAAGGCCTTTGAATTCTCTTCTCTTCTTCTAATTAATAAGTCTGCTTATAAACTGCTTTGGCAGTTTAATGGGTGCTTGAAATGAAAAATAAAAAAATAAGCAAGGAAAAAAATAAGGTGACCTACTTACAAACCCATTTTGGCGGATGATTTTATGGTGGTATGTAAAAAAATAAATTTTTAGAAAATATTTTTTTTTTAAATGGTATTGTGCCTGAAATTGGCAAAATCAAATAAAACGCTCTATTTTAAATGTAAAAAATGACAAGGAGATATTGTTTCATTTTACTGAGTAGATTTTTGTACATATTTTTATAATATCTGATTGTTTGTCACTGGATTGTTATCCCGTAAGTGAGAACATCTATCAGAACTCAGTATAAATAAATCAATTGTATTGTATTATGCTTTAAAACAAATTAAAATAAATTGAATATTAATTCTAGACTTTTATAAAAGTCAATAGTGGGCCCATATAAAAAAATCGGATGAACAGTAATATCCGTGACACCATCAAAGTTGCAAATAAAGATGGCGTACTTAAAAATGTAGGAATTAATTGAAGATGTTTCGTGACGCTGAACGCTTTTTTCGCTCCAACCAATAAAGGGGCTAAGATTCAAATTTTACTGGTTTGAATATGCGCAGTGTTGCTTTGAGTTAAATCTAGCCGCCCGCGCCAGCGACGTAACAAAAACGTCATATATTGGTAGTTGACCAAAAAAACCGTACCGATAGAACAACTGATGTGTTAATTCGAATTTTAGCCGGAGTTATAATTAGCTCAATCTTATACGAGTGCCTGTAAATTCCTCCACAATACGAGCGCTACCAAAAGAACCATATCATCGAACATCACAACCAACTCTTCCGTAAGTCACATTTGCGAATACCTATCTTTTGGTTTATGTACATAAGCACATACCGGCCTAGATTATAACCATTATAATCCAACCCATGTGTCGATAGTCTACGCGAATATGGCACAATTGGAATTATTTGCTTGTAATTCCTAATTTATATACATGAGATTGTTAAAATGACCAAATATAACTGCGTCTCAGTAGCTAGATTGGGAGTGCTGTCCGATAATAAGGAGGTCTTGGTTTATTTTATAGCTGCGACCGTCAAATGTTTAATTTGTTTCTTTTTCAGTTTTATAGTTATATTGAGAATTGTTTATATTTCTATCTTCTTATTCGATGACTTAATATTACATTCATATGTATAAAATGCAAAAGTTTCAATAAATTAATACTATTAATGTAATTAAAAAAACATGTTACGTTTGATCTTACATTTTGACGTGTTTAACGTAGTGTATTTGAAAATCTGTGACTTTAATCTAAAACCGTGAGCTTAGGCTTTACATTTACATTTATAAATACACGCCAAAACATCTTATGTAAAAATATCTACTAATATAAGTATAGTGATATTATCAACTATTTCAAATTGCAAAAAATTGATAATTAAGAATTATGCTAATACGTAAGTATTTGTAAAATATTTTTTTTTTACTTGCTTTCAGTAACTTCTGTTTTAATACAACTTTCTTCAAAACATTAATTAAATAGATAGATTGAATTATATTGAAACTACGTTTCACATTTTACAAAGTGTACCTAACATAGCATAAAAAGCTCCGTTTTCTATTCCTGGCTCTATTTAATGTGTGTTTAACCCATTAATTTAGAAAATCACTTAAGGTGGATGTTTCATAGAATTTGAACAATTCATCAAGTTTCAGATTTAATTTCTGTGAAATTTCTATTCAAGTTCTGTTATTATTTCATCATGGGCCGGTTGTTTCACAGTACTTAGATAATTACAGAACTTGAATAAAACTTTCGCAGAACTTGAATATTACATAACTTTAAAATTTCATGAATCATCAAAATTCTATACAAAAAACCCTCCCTTAATTGTTTAACAACTAATCGACACCCGTTAAATTAATTGAAACAGTTAAAATTGTGGAGATTATTCAATCGTTATAAAGCAGAATGGTTTTCGCTGCATCACCGTTTAATCGCTGGATTTTCAGAGGTTTACCATTTTCCATTTAGCGCGTCCACTGGAGAAATATACCAGTGGAAGTGCGTTACGTGCGTGTCCCTGAAACCAACTTGAGCTCAATTTTTCCTTACTTTTCTTAGAATTGATTAAATATTTTCACCATAAAAACTAACTTCATTTGCAAGTTTGGGGCTTAGATTGAAAAAACCTTTTAAATTTTCTCAGCTTTCCTTAAAAATTTGTATTGATCACACTCTTACAGATTTTCTGTTCAGTGGTTAAGTGCCTAAATTAATAACTTCCGGTGAATTTTCTGACATTGTCATTTTATCTTTAACGAAAATGACTTGCCTGGGGCAGAGTATTCAAAAAGTCAGTTTTATTCGAATCAGTAGAGAAACTAGTAGATAAACTGGTAGAAGTGTGTCTTAGGAGTATCCTGATATCCAAAGTTTTTAAAAATATATATTTTTAGTCATTTTTTTTTTTACATTTGTTTTGGTACATATTTCTTACAAACTGAGTAATATTCTGTTTGATTTTAAGAAATCTCTCATTTTAACCCTTTTAATACATTAATTATTATCGGTTAGTTTTGTTTTTAATACTCAAGTTTAAAGTTTTACTCGATACATGTTGCAGTACGATTTAAAATTATATCTGTTTCTGGCAACTAAAATTTTATGATATGCGTATTGTAGTATATTAAAATAATGTTTTATTTAGAAAGATTATTTTCTGCTGTATGTAGTTATGCATATTCTATAGTATTATTCATTCATAGATAAATAGGTTTTCGTTTTCGTGTTCACCGGAGGTATTCTAAAATTTCTATTTGCATACAGTAAAACATATTTTCATGAACAAAATTTTTAAGGTAATATAACTTTTCTAATATGAATCTTAATCTTTTACACATATTTTCAACCAGACCAGTTAAAGTTGACTTCTTTTGTAAGACCAAAATATGTTTATTGGTACATTTTTTCTGTTTGAACATTTGTATTTCAGAGATTGGTTTTTTGCATGCCAACAGTTGAACTTTAAACTTTTTATGTACATTTTATTATTCTAATAACTTGCATATGGTTAATTTTTAAGCATATATTTAGTTAATTTTTGGAATTAATGTCTACACTGTTGTAGTGGGACCATTTTATAGTTGTGGGACCGTTGGTCATAGTACCTACAAATTGTTTTTACTAAAGGCAGAATTAATAATATTTTAAAATCAGCAAATATAACAGAAAATCAATTTGACTGCCCTCTGGGGAATATGAGTCGATAAGTATTATGTTATTTGACGACATCAGTTTTAATTCAAATCGGTATAAATCCCACATCTAGGTATTACCCAGTCAGTGGTCCCGTCACTTCTGTCTGGCCGTGACGAGAGGTGCCATTACTCTTGCCGCCTATTATGCCGGCAGCCATTTTTCTTTCATGCCATTTCCACGGTTCCGGTTGCATTTTCCCGCCTTATGCCGACCCTTTCCGCAACTTGATACCGGATATCATGTGATTAAGGCTTGTTTCATCATTCTGTTAAAGAAGTTTGTTTTAAAGGCAATAAAATATAAGATAATAAGTTTTTTTTCTTACAATATGCAATTCTTTATTCAGTTATTTCACAATACACGTAAAAGCTTTATTTGATGATTACACTGCAAAAGTGCCATTGACTTTTTGTTTTTGTTTCTTTTAGTTAAAATCTTAAGTTGTCTTTTATCGTCATAAAGTTTAAGATGCTTCACAAGTATTATTAAATTTTGTCCAAATTTTATAAAACTATATATAAATTTACTACTTGTGGGAATTTTTTTAAGCCGAATAAGACACAAAAACTCTTGCTAAATATGTCATGGAAATTTTATTTGAGTAGAAAAAGAATAATCAATGGTATTTGACAAACTTGAATTATTATTTTTTCTTTCCAACTTTTGATAAATGTATTTTTATTCTGAGAATTTCCCGCCCACATAATAACATTAAATTTTTAAAAAATATGTGTTAAGATGAAAAGAAGATTTTGTAGAAATGCTTACAACTTTTTACTAATTATTTACCTTTACTGAGAAAAAGTATAGAAAACTTCTTCTAGGAAGTAATGTTTTTTAAGGAATCTTTAAAATACATAAATAAAATAAGATACTTGATTGCAATACAACAAGTGTGCTATTAATTTCATTTTATTTGATATTGAGCTCTATTGCTGTAAGAGGTATAAAATAAATTCCACAATATTAAATCGTTCAAAAACAGCTGAAGAATAATGTCCCATATAAATTACAATCTGTCCAGAGTACAAGGAAAGGGGACGCAACCTGAATTACAATGAACCTATTCTCGTCCCGCGCAGAGCCTAAAGTCTTTGGAAGTATTCCTGAAATCCTGAAACCCCTTACCCACACTGCCTTTCATCCCCCCGCCTGCTCTTCCCCTAGCGCAAGTAGTAAAATACCATGGAAGAACACTGCAACGGAATACCAATCCCTCAAAACGTGAATATTAATATTTTATAGATTATTCTGTACCTATAATACATGGAATAACATAAATTATTACTGTTTACCTCTTATTGGTTGCAATACGTCATTCTTTGGCATGATTGTGCTTGGCCAAAATACTCCACTGTGAAAATCAGAATCTCACAAGTAACAAGTAACTATGGCAATTTTTAAACATACAGCAAATAAGCGTCGCACTGAAACGATGAATCGTCATTATTGTTTTTTTTTTCGGAAAATGCAAATCAAACTTAAGATTTCAAGAACGAAACGGTTATTGCTAGCGTTTTGGTTTATGTGTTTAAAATATATCCAAAAATACATATTATTTGTATCATGCTTAAAATACCATGTCTTTGGATAATTATCTCTTACGGTATAAACCTGTCTATGATACGAAATAAAATCTCTTTCGTTTAATCAGCCTAGCCAAGCATGGTATTTCATTCAGAACCTTATTAATGTCATATTATTGACATTATTGACCAAAGAGATCAAAGAGAATTTCCCATTGGTATCATGATAAGCTAACTAAAGTAATTAATATAAGTAATAAAATTTAAGAGACTAAGTATAATAATGTTTTAGAGGTGCTATAACAAATGTATTCCATTAAATTTTGAACTCTCGATTTAGCATTTACAATCCATTAAAATGGTGATAAAGCTATAACAAGAAGAACAACAAATAAAGGAAGAAATCTCCAAAGGATGTATTTTGAGGGAGTTTCAACAAAAGTGATTAATGCCATTTAATCCCCGCCGACGGGCGAATGTTTCACTGGAAAATAACACTTAATAATCTGAAACACCCCACCACAGGGAACCATTACTAGGGATGAAAATTGTTCATGATAATTTTTCAGGAAATACTGAAATTTCTGCACTTTTCAGTGTAGCCAGCGCGGAAACACGAAACTAAGTTTTAAAAGGCAAGATGTTTGAATCATTAATACTCTTTGAGGAAAGTTTAGATACGAAATGTTGTTCTAATGTTTATTTCTCTTATTTTGTTCTGAAAGAATATTTCATGCGTAAAAATGATACTAACTTTCGTTTTTAAAAACTTGAAGAGTTTAATGTGATTTTTATTCTAAAGGAATAAGAAATTTGGCCTGATTCAATAAATATAAAGGTAATCAAGTTTTATTTAATTGTTTTCCGATATTTTTTAAGCCATTCGGTAACTAAAGTATAATCATTTTTTGTAATTTTTTGAACAGAATGTAACTCACAATCTTCTATCCCAAATAAAATCTAAATAAGGGAGTCTTCCAATAGTATATAAAAAGTCTCGTTAAATTTTTTTTGTTGTTATTTGTTTTTGGGGTGTTATGCCGTTTTGCGCTAACTCCTTCTTTAGCCAACGTTTTGGACAGCATTGCAGTATCCAATTTCGTTAACTGGCTGTCGGAAGAACTGATTTGAAATAATTTATTTTATTTTTTGGAATAACTTAAACCTCAAAATGTAATATTTAATTATTGATGTGCGGTGAACAAAATGAATACAATGTTGGTAGTTCTTATTCGAAGTATAAAACAGTTAAATATGACCGAAGAAAATAGGGTCCCATTATTTGGTAGAGCGGTGCCCGGCAAAGCAAGGGTCCTGGGTTTGAGTCCTTGATGTTACCGTATATTTCTCTGATTTTTCTGTTTCAGATTTTCGTTAAGGAATCGTTCATATTGTTTTCAATGATTTAATTTAATATATTTTAACTGCCTGTAGGATGACGTGAATTTGTACAAGTAGTACCTATATGTTTATATTTTAACATTTAAAAAGTAATGATACACTTTCATTTTTCATCTTAATTATTTTTATATTATTCGTGTAATTTATATTGTTAATTTTAGTAGATTATTAAAAGAGTTAGAATTATTGGAAAAGCAAATAAAGACCATTTTTCCTTGAGAATCCTTTTCTTATATTTGCGCTCAATCTATTCTACCTAATCCCTTCTCAAGTGGATCTGTAAATACATTTATTGAGAACCTTTTCTTAACCCTGTCTATTGAATATCGGAAGCAATACCAAGAGTTGTGACTAACTATAATCGCGGATTTGATTTTGTTTTTTTGTTTTGAACTAAACCAATCATTATTCAAGGGATGATTTCTGTTCTATTTAATCACTCTTACTCCAGGTAATATTAGACAAATAATTTTTATCATTACCTTGGATTTCTTGATAATTCTGCATGTAAGTGTGTAATTGAGTATACAATTCGACTTGTTTCTAGGATTTTATAGTTAAGCATCCCCAAGAGGTACTTGGTTGGGAATGGTGAAGGGTTATACCCGAAATTGGTTTATAATCAACAAAGTACTCACAGAACCCTATTTTTATCCATACCAAGTTAGTTTTTTTTTATTTTTTATAGTGAATACCTCACAAGAGTCCCAACTGCTCCCGTCTGGAGCCAGTTAGACTATGGCATCCCCAATTGGGGGATGTTGTGAGGCTGAAGGTAAGTGGGGAAGGGAAAGAGGAAGGTGGGGAAGTACCTGGCTATTCAGATCTAGTCACTAAACACGGCTAAAGCCATTTGGAGCAAAGTTTCAATTCTGAATGGTGGTCTTACACCAGGGCGATACTGGTAGTATCTTCCACTCTGGAACGTGCCGCAAATATACTATATATTATTTTAATTAATTAATTGTGAAATAACACAAATTAATCAAATAAAATTTATTTGCGCACGCCGGGTTCGAACCCGCGACCTTTGGAATGGCAGTCCAATGCGTTACCACTGGACTATGCCGGCCGTCGTGGTATATTCAAAGAAAAATCTTCACACAACGGTTAATTTATAGATCAATAAATCCATCGATTACTTGGTTGGATATTATTCTCGTAGTCAAAGATAATAAATACCTTACAAAGGCTGATGATCAATTAAAAACTTACAGATATACATTCATATGTAGATTTGGGTAAATTTAAATAACTGTTTTCAAAAATGGTGTCGTCAGAAGAAGATTATTTCAGTCTTAAGTACGTGTTTCTGCGACAGTAATATTATCAGTCGCAGGCTACCTGCAATATACTCGGTATGTCGGTGTTCGTCAAACTGAAACACGTTTAAGAGTTGCTGTAAAATATGATAACATTCTTGGCATTCATTTTTCATACAATTCTGAAATTGTCTCATTTTCTGTAATATCATCAAAAAATCCATTGATTATTTTCCCCGGACGCACATTGGGGTGTTTGATAAAAATGTTGCCAAGTTTTTACGAAATATTGTGTTCATTAAAATAATGCGAAGTACGATATACATTAGTGAGTTTTTTTTAAATATATATTTTTTAAGGATTTTTTAATGTTTAGTCAAAAAATAATGTTACATAATTCACTGAAAATATAGTCATCATTTCACCAAATTTTATGCATAAAACGTACCACCATAATAAAGCTAGGCTTGTGTGTATGGGGGTGTCATTTGGTTCGAACATATTTTGTTTAAATTATTTTAGTATTCATATTTCGATCCTATTATCAAGAGTTTCAACAACCTATTAAAACATTAAAAATAGCACTCCGATAATCTACTAACCTACGTAAAAATCTACTGAAAATTTTGGTTAAATTTGAAATTGCATTTAATTCAATCGGACTACGATACAGGATGTGATAAGTACCTGACTTAACTTAAGACAGTTTTTCCTGAACTAATTTGGAGTAAAACACGTAAATTAAATTTTTATTGTTGTTTTTTTCCAAAATAACAAGAGCTGGAGCGTTACGCTATGTAATAAATTTCATTCTTCAGCTCTCGCAAATTTTTAAGCGTTCTTTAGAAAATTTTCGTAACAAATCACATCTCCGAATTTTAATATTGAGACATATAAACTGTCACTGGCACTTGGCTTAGTGATAAGATACGACTATTTGGTTATAGATTTGATAAATTTATTACAGAAGAATATTGTACTAATAAAATTTTGTTTAAATGCAACAATATCAGTACTGAGTATTCCAAACACTCGCTTGTACCTAGGTTGCATGAAGTTAGTAATAGATACGCAGATGTGGCAGATCTTTTTAACTGCACGCAAGGTAGGTACAAGAGGGCTATGCTATCAAATCTTTTCAATCAATATTAATTTAATCTAATTCTACCTTATTTGCACTATAGAAACTTATGTATCTCTTGTTTACTTACTTACTTACTCTCTAATGTCATTTCACAATCAAATGCCACGTATATTTGAGATTCTTTTTTTAAAATATTTCTACGATTTTAACTGTGACATTTTATCATTGTTTATGGTATATTTATACCGTTGATATTAAATAAATAAATACTGGAAGCGTGAATCAATTAAAATATGGACATCCAGTCTTGATACGAACTCACTCAAGAACAAAGATGCGTAGACAAATAGATGCAATCATTTATTTTTTTAGGTTTTTTTTTATTTTTATTTAATTATTTGAATATTACATTTGATTACAACAATGACTTATTGCCCATCTCAATAGGTATGTAACGCCTAAGTTGAGATGGCAATTTACAGAGTGGTTGTTAACTAGGTTTTTGTTTAAACAATACTATGCAAATTCCAGATTAAATAAAATCAATATTTTATATAATTTTTAAATTATACAATTCAAGAATGAATGTAGAAAATGAAGACAAAGCGAGAATAATTTTAAGTAATTAATTAATTAAATTTCAGTTTGACCAAAAGGCATAGTGTACATATATATACACAGTATGTTATGAAATACTTCTAATGTATAATATGTTGTAGCAATATTTTTACCAATATTATCAATTCCCTAAAAGGAACTCGATGTTACACGTGGGTAGAATATTGTGTGCACCAGTTAAATAAAACTCTAATAACAAATTTATCATTTATTATATAATCTGTTACCACACATATTGCTATAGGAAGATAATATTAAGCATGAGACTCATTATAATAGCTTTAACACTCAAGGCGTGTCGTGTTAGAAATTTACCTCGATAGATGACATAAAATGCAAGTCCTGACAGTTGAATTTAAGAACGGATAAAATGATGCTTTAAAAAATTTACTGGGCGCCAGCTCAGAACCCTATTATTCTGAACAATTTATATAAATTATGAAAGTAATCCCTAAAGATACTAATGAATAAAAGTCAATCTCAATTTGGAAGGCATCTTACGTGAAATCTTAAGTCCGCCAAGGCCAGCAAGCTTCCACAAACGTCACGTATCCCCGAGAATCTCGCCACAACTGACGGAACAAATTGAAACCATACACAGCGCTCTTCACACCCGTAGCTTGCAAATCAAAACGGCAACTTGAGAATCCTGTCAGCCGCTTTCGGTAGGAACTAAAAAAGCAAGACTGCTTCAATGTTCATTGGAGGTAATCAATCATTTTACTTTTAAAGGAAGCTTTGGTTTGTCTGTTTATAATTTCAGTAGGTAGAGAACTGAATAGTTTAATAGCATTGTATTTATAACTATTTTGTGTATAGAAGGTTTGACAAACTGGGATGTTAAAAGATTTTACGTGTGACTGTCTCAATGCTCTAGTACTTATTCGTTCTTCATACATACGGGTATTTTTAATTTGATGAAGCAGGATATTTTTTAATATACATTGTTTAAGAGTAGCGTCGGAATACATATTTTTTGTGATTCACAAAATTCTCCAAGTTATCATCAAATATGTCAATATCGCCAAGTATTGGTTTCTCACAGTGTTTAGCTGCTGTATGCGGAATTTCCAATATAGTTGCATTTGGATATTCTGCAATAGAATAGTGTATTTTTTTGTGTTGTTAGTGTGGGTATGTGCAGGTTTATGAGTTGCAAGAGCTTGCAACAGTCGAAACTAAAGTTTAGTATTTTGAATAAAAAAATTGAATCATTAATTTTACATCTATCTTCTATTGTATGTATTGATAATAATTTAAAATGTATGTATTCCAGTTAGATATAAAAACAAGAGTACAAAATAAATACTAAAAATAATAAAAATAAACATAAAGACTCCGTTATGTAAAGTGTGTTTGAATTTGCCAAACCTTTAATACGCCGGATTGGTGTTTTACAAAAAATAGCTAATGTTTGATTATCATAAAGCATTACCCACAAGTCACGGCTGATGAAGATGCAGATTACGGGATCCAAAATACTCCCTGCATCTTCAATAATTGCTACCACCAGATGAGAAATTTTCTTATTTGATTTCCAAATTTTGGCTAGCTGTCGAAACAACTTACCCACTGTGAGGCCACTCGCGTTTTATTACAGAATGTAATAATACCCCGTCAGCGAAACCCGAGAATGGAAACCTGATAAATGCCTGATAGTAATGACGAACGAAGTAGGCCAACTCCACGTCGAGTCAAATAGTGTATGGTGACTAGCTGTAACGACATAATATAACTTACTACCAATTCGCCCCGTGTAAGACAGTTATGTTTTTTATGTTCATGTTGACTTGGAGTATAAAAATATACGCCTATGTCTGTTTTGACATTTTGCAATCGTAAAAGAAGAACCTTTAAGAACAATCTTCATAAAAGAATACCCAAATTTTTTGCAAAGAGTTTATTTTCAGAGAAATAACATTGGTAGTTTGAACAATTTAAAAAGCTTACGTGGATTTTTAAGTACATACCTCGACGGGGAGATCGGTAGTAATAAAACCAAACTACTGTAAAAACGGCAACCAAAATACATCAGAATTTTTCAATTACCCCCAGGATTTCCCCAGTACCTAGTTAAAAGTATTTTGTAAACATTCTGAAAGCATTATCAAACTGTTGTTATGTCACTTTTATACGATTTTTAAATTTTGTTTTAATACTTTTATCCTAGAACAATAAACAATACAAAGGTGGGAGTTATTATTTATAATTTTACATTGGTATTTTGATATCAAAATTATAAGTTTCACTTACAAAACAGCACAAAAATATTAAACAGGGATATACGCATAAGCAAAACATATTTATACTATTTCTATAATGCTAGTTAAAATGTGAAACTAATTACATTTGTTTTTATTACCTTTGTCCTTATTGATTTCCCAGAAAAAAATCCTTTTGTATTGTTTAAATTTTACTAAAAATCGTCGAAGTCAGTGTATCCAAATGAATAATTTGAGGACTCAGGGGTTTCTTTTTCCCTGTATAATTATAAAAATAAGTTGTATTTTTAGTATTCCCTAATAATCGAACTCGAGTGGTAAGCGAATTGTACGTTTTTGTAAATTAATCAAACAAGCTTAGGATTATTAGAATTTGTGAGTTTACTGCCATTCTTTAGTAAATATGTAACAGATTTGGTTTATTATTATCAGTGAGTTGATGATTTCTACCTAGAAGATGTTTGTCAAAATAACTCTGCATTTTATTTTTAAACGATTGCATGTATTCTTTGAATCTAGTGTTAAAGGACTGGCCAGTTTGTCTAACACATACAACGTTGTATTAGTCACAATGAAGTTTATAAATGCCGCTATTTTTTAGTTTGTGTACTTTACTTAGGTGTTATAATAATTACAACGCAAAAATTAATAAAACTAAGATTATGATTTTACTTGCTGTACGTGTTATTATATTCTTGATTCTGAATTACTTATATACTCATATGTCTTCAAAATATCGTCGAGGATTTTCGATCTGAATTGCCGCGAGAATGTTTAATTACAATGATATTACACTAGTTTTCTTCACCTTTCGTCATAAATCCCGAACCTCGTTGAAGTTGAATAAAGAAATTTTTAGAATCTTGATAATAATCCAAGATGTATACATAAAATTCTCAATAAAATTAAAGAGTTTAATTATTATTTATACTTTCGTATAGTGTAGTGCATTTCGTGTTATTTGGATGAATGAATAAAATCGTCGCTTATTTATGGTTATCAAGTTTAATTTTAAAAATCTATTTAATCTTAAGTCATTTAAATGACAATATCAAACTGTCAAAATTAAATAGAATTTTGAAATTGAAAAATTAAATTAAATTTGAAATTGAAAAATAAAAGAAAACTTTAATTTATACTTGTCCTCTTTTGGAAGGGTTGATTTAATCTCGGTGATAAAATTTTAAACAATGTTTTTATGATAAACTAATTTTTATAAGACAAGGTTTTATGTATAGCACATAGCATATCATATTATTGTAAGCATGTAAATATAATAAGTTGTAATTGTTGATTGAAGTACTAGTACATATTGAATTATTTGGCGTGTTGGAAGTCCAGAGCACCTGACCGGAAATCAGAAGGGTTCAATTCCCGTCGGCGGCATTTATTTTTACTATGGGTTTAAGGAACGTATTTAAATTTTTTTGACCATCGATATCCGACATTATTTGGAGTAAATAAAAGAGAATGTAATTTAAAAATCCGGAGACATTTTCAACTTAAAACATGAAAAATCAGTACGTTTAGGAAAGTTGGGATCGGGATAAGGGGTTGATCAGTTACTAGGCTGAGTGGCCAGTGACAAAATGTGGAAGAAAACAACTTGGTTTTGAAAAAAGAAATTGAAAAAACAAACAAAAAAAGTCCCCGGATTCCAAAATTTCGTTAAAATTTTTTACTCGAAGTATTGCCAGGAATCACTGGTTAAAATAAGTCAATTTTCAATTTGTATTGACATTTCAGGCGAATTGCTTATTATGTTAATATCCTGCCGTTCTGCGTAATTTCCTAATTTTACATCAATTTGAATCTTGTTCAAATTTTGCCTAAAATACATCACTCTCAAATAATATCAATATAACGAGTATCAACAATCACTGCCAAGTAGTATCAATATAACGAGTGTCGACAATCACTGCCAAGTACTATTAATGTAACTTGTATCAACAATCAATGCCAAGTAGCATCTATTTAACTATTGTCAACAATCAATGCCAAGCAGTATTAGTAGTATTTAATAAAATAATAGCTGTATATTTTTAGTACAAGGAAAATATCCGTGTTATCATGGATTCGAATGGAATAAATAGGCAGTGAAGGTCGCATTAATGCGGAGAAGTATCAAAATTATTTGTATTTTGAATTTCTCCAATTATTTACCTACCTTCTTATCTGATATCAGTACAATATAATAAGAAAAAGTTTTTTTTCCAAAAAATTCGCGAAAAATGTTCATAGTTTGTAATGTATGGATAGTTACATAAATGTCCTTTTTATTTTACATTTTCGTTATTTTAATTAGTTTTAGTTTCTGTGTACTTGTCGAGTTGCAAAAATCTCTTGGCCATGTAATATTAGCTATTTTCTAAGTTCCTCGATCCACTTATCCCATCGCATATGGTATGGAAAAGCTTAGTGGAGTCGGAAGAACAATGACAAATTTTACTCCATGACTGCACAATTGATGTCACAAAAGTAGAATTATTGCCATAGTGATATTATTCAATCGAATTATTAAACGTAACATTGCTTTGCACTTGTTTCAGAGATTAAAGAGGGCTTTATTATAACATAATATATTATAGTTATATAGGAAAGCTTGAATAGAACAAAAGCGGAAAAAAAGGCGATTTAAACATTATTTATTCATTTGGGAGGCGGGTATGGGTAAGTTAGAAAACACCTTTGCCATAGGTGAATCCAAAAATTTCCCTATGTTTTGTGACTTAGTTGGGGTGCCTGGGTTCAGGGGGTAAGGTTTGTCCAGATCTTAGCAGCGCATCGCCAATAGCCATCGCAACGCCAGGCATCTCAGTGAGAGAAATGGACACTGTGACCCCCAGATTCCTTCCCGCCCCTCATACATTTTTCCTTCTCAAAATTTACTCTTCATCCTTTAGTATAAATACCCTTCACACAACATTTCCAAAGATGAAGTAGGCCCTGAGTGATAGTATATTCCTCAGCGCATATGTGGGGTTTAAGTTAATTAAATGAGTGAATTAGGTAAAATAACATGTGGAGTACCACAGGGATCAATTCTCGGACCGTTGCTATTCCTAATCTACGTGAATGACATAACAAAGTGGGGTATTAAAGGAACTATACAACTTTATGCTGACGATACGGTAATTTTTTACAATAAACTGAACCTAGCGGAGCTTGAAACGGAGATGAATGCTGATATTTCCCATCTCACAAACTGGTTGAGAATAAACAAACTAACTCTTAACGTAAAAAAAACCCATTTTATACTTTTCGGTAACAAGAAAAATTTCAGTCTCGATATTAAAATTGGAGACAACTGCCTCGAAAAGAAAATGAGCACAAAATATTTAGGTCTGATCGTAGATTCCCAACTCTCGTGGGATCTCCATATAAATCATATAAAAGAGAAAATTACCCCTATAACTGGTGTACTATATAGGCTTCAAGGATTACTACCCATTCCTTTACTAACTTCAGTATACTATGCCATGGTACATTCACACCTTTCCTATCTCTGCTGTATCTGGGGTTTTGCCTCAAAGAAATTGATAGCTGACCTGCAGGTGGTTCAAAACCGAGCTCTCAGAAATGTGTTTGAACTTCCATGGGACACTCATGTTAGGGACATCTATTCAGTTTCTGGTATTCTTCCAATTACAATCCTTCCTAAATATGAAATCACAAGCACCATCCTACAAATTACCCAAAAATCAACTCACACCAACATCAAGCCACTTCACAATCAAGACATCCACAACCACAATACTCGAAATAACAATAAAATCCGCATTCCTCAAACACACACTACAAAATATGGGTTAAAATCACTGAACTATATTGCCTATTAGGTTGTATCAATTTTTAACTTTTTTTTTGTTTTCAAATTCCAAGTTGAAATAAAGTTGCTACTAGGTACCACAACTTACCACAATTTTTTTTGGATTTTTAAAAAAAATGTGTAGGTCTCCCGCACAAGGCCTAAAGTTTAATTTTTTTCAAAAAATATCAATTTTTTTTTAAATTTAAAAAAATAAATTCATAACTTTTGTGTTTATTCCAAGTTAAAAAACAGTAATATTAGGGCATAAAAATAAGTAAGAAACGGTTTTTTTTTATAAAATATGGTATTTTGGTCTCCCGCACAAGCCCTAAAGTTTGTTAATTTTGATGAAATTTTGTAATTTTGTGTACATATATGAACCATGTTTTTTTAAAGTTTAAGCCACCGGAATTAATTGTACTTTTCTTACAGAAGGCATAAAATGAGACAATATATATATACATAATTCTTATATACATACACTAAAAATATATAGCACATATATACTATATATATATAATATGTTTTATACCTGAAAAAAGATAGTTGGACGGTGTAAATTGTATGAGAAAGGTGTTGAAAGAAACTGATGTTATTTGCTATTACTGTTGTTTATTACAAAAGTATAAAAGGTTATAACATGTCATAAAATGTAGTATAAAAACTAAGTACAAAATGTTGCTGATTACTTTCCATACGACATAAGTGGCAGTTTTCTTGTTCTACTGCAAATTTACTGACTTGTTTAAGCACCATCCTACAAATTACCCAAAAATCAACTCACACCAACATCAAGCCACTTCACAATCAAAACATCCACAACCACAATACTCGAAATAACAATAAAATCCGCATTCCTCAAACACACACTACAAAATATGGGTTAAAATCACTGAACTATATCGCCTATTAGGGTGTATCGATTTTTAACTTTTTTTTGTTTTCAAATTCCAAGTTGAAATAAAGTTGCTACTAGGTACCACAACTTGTAACTGTCTTCCATATTAAATTGAAATTTTATTTGGGAACTGTAATAACATTTATAAAATTTTCACTAGGCCTATGTAAATACTATACATAATTTTGATTTAAGGTTTTGAAGCCAAGATGAAAGGACGAATACTTAAACAAGTCAGTAAATTTGCAGTAGAACAAGAAAACTGCCACTTATGTCGTATGGAAAGTAATCAGCAACATTTTGTACTTAGTTTTTATACTACATTTTATGACATGTTATAACCTTTTATACTTTTGTAATAAACAACAGTAATAGCAAATAACATCAGTTTCTTTCAACACCTTTCTCATACAATTTACACCGTCCAACTATCTTTTTTCAGGTATAAAACATATTATATATATATAGTATATATGTGCTATATATTTTTAGTGTATGTATATAAGAATTATGTATATATATATTGTCTCATTTTATGCCTTCTGTAAGAAAAGTACAATTAATTCCGGTGGCTTAAACTTTAAAAAAACATGGTTCATATATGTACACAAAATTACAAAATTTCATCAAAATTAACAAACTTTAGGGCTTGTGCGGGAGACCAAAATACCATATTTTATAAAAAAAAACCGTTTCTTACTTATTTTTATGCCCTAATATTACTGTTTTTTAACTTGGAATAAACACAAAAGTTATGAATTTATTTTTTTAAATTTAAAAAAAAATTGATATTTTTTGAAAAAAATTAAAACTTTAGGCCTTGTGCGGGAGACCTACACATTTTTTTAAAAATCCAAAAAAAATTGTGGTAAGTTGTGGTACCTAGTAGCAACTTTATTTCAACTTGGAATTTGAAAACAAAAAAAAGTTAAAAATCGATACATCCTATAATGCCTATACACTATATAATTCGCTTCCAGATATGTACAAACACATCCACCACAATAAAAAATTGCAAAGCAATGCTTTAAAAGAATATTTTTTAACTACATTTAAAAAAGAAAATATGTAACTGTGTTGTCATTTCTTGTTGTATCTTATCCATGTTTTTCTTTTTTCTTTCTGTACTTGTTTTCTATTGTTGTTTGTTCTACTTAACGTGTCATTATTTTAATTTTTAGTTTTTATGCTGTATTGAATGTGAAACTTATATTTGATATCAATATACCGTTGTAAAATTGTACCTACTACCTCCTACATATGAATTGTAAGTTCCTCCTGCCCTAAAATGAGTTCTGTAACTCATCGGGTTTGCTCTAGCAAGAAATAAACACAATAAAAAAAATAAAAAAAAGTTAAAAACCTATATAAGTCTATTTTTATTTATTTACTTAGTCAAAATATATATCGTTCAAACCTTATTTTTTTATCGTATAATAAGAAAATATACAGCGCACTAATTAATTTACTCCGAGCTTTTAAGCTGGGACTGAAAAGTTTAAACCTTTAATAGCTCCAATAATCCTTCAGCAAAAAAAAACAAGCCTTTTAATACTCTATGGATAAACTCATGATGACCAGTAAGTGATTAACTAAACCAAATAATCTCCTAGTTCTCTGTTTACCACAGTTAATTTGTTTGATTAAACAAATAAAATTAAACATGGCCATTTACTCAATAATTTAAAACTCTTGAATTATTTAAAAGATGATGGACGCGGCTGTATTATAATATATGATTATTTCAATAAAAGGGTTCAGTTTATTCAGTAATAACTTTATTCTTCTTCTTACAAATGTACACATTGACAGGTCTCTTCTCAGTAATAGACAATAGGAACAAGGTTAAACAGTATTGCCAACCTAAGAGAATTGCATTTATATTGCCATATTCTAACACCCCTTCTCAATGTAAATACAGTTGTTAAACATAAACAAACTAATAATAATTCCTATATTAACATTGATAATGTTATACAGTTTTGCCCATAACACCACACTTATTTAAATGTTTTACAATCAGCTCTCTGCTTAAAGCTTTTGTTAATATGTCAGCTGGTTGCAAATTTTTGTTAACATATCTTACACAAATCTTATTTTCTCTGACCAATTCCTTAACAAAATGATAGCGAATATCTACATGTTTTAATCGCCTTATAGCATCTGTATTTGCATTTATTAATGCCGACTGATTGTCACAAAATATATTAACAGGGCAAATATTTTTAAAATCAAGTTCAGTTAGCAGATTTATAAGCCATGACACATCACTAGCAGCCATGCTCATAGATATATATTCTGATTCAGTGGATGACAATGAAACAGAGGCCTGCTTCTTTGAACTCCATGCGACAAGACAATTATAAATCAAAAGTATATAACCAGAGGTGGATTTTCTGTCCTTGATATCACCACCCCAATCAGCATCGCAATATCCTTCCAAAATGATATCATTACATTTATAAATTAACTTATAATTTAGACTATACATTATATATCTTAACACTCTCTTTAATGCACTTAATAGCTCATTGTTGGCGCAGGTTTGATACCTACTTAACATAGAAACCGGAAAACACAAATCAGGCCTGGTACCTGATGCAGCATACATTAGACATCCTATCATTTGTCTGCACAAATTCTGAATACTGTTGTCTACAGCAGTACTGTCTTTTACAAATATTTTAGTGTTAAAATTAGGGTCCATAGGGGTTGACATAGGCTTACAATTTTGCATATTAAATCTCTTTAAAATATTCTCCAAATATTCTCTCTGATCTAACTCTGTAATACCAGTTTTCAAATTTTGTTTTACATTTATACCTAGGAAATTTGATATTAGCCCTAAGTCTTTCATTTTAAACTCTTTACATAATATACTCTTAAATTTAGAAATATCTTCCTCATTTGTACCAAAAATTAAAATGTCATCGACATAAAGTAAAATGTACATTTTCTCATTGTCATAATACTTTAAATATAAACATGAGTCACAGTTAGATTTAACAAAACCCTCATTATTTACTATAGAATTGAATTTTATGTTCCAACACTTTGGTGAACTCTTTAAACCGTACAGTGACTTATTTAGCTTTACAATATTATTTCCCTCAGAATAAGCCCCTTCTGGCAATTTAATATAGACTTCCTTGTCTATATCGCCATACAAAAACGCCCCTATTACATCCATTTGATATATAGGTAAATTTAATTTAGTCGCTATCGCTACAAAAATTCTAAATGTTGATAATTTAGCCACAGGAGCGTAAATGTCACTTAAATCAAAACAACCATTTTGTTCAAACCCCCTTGCAACTAGCCTAGCCTTATACTGCTTCACATTACCATTTCTTTTAATCTTAAAAACCCACTTGCTACTTACTACCTTTTCATGTACTGGTGCATTACAAAAATCCCAAGTATTATTCTCTTCTAAAGTTTGCAATTCTCTACTTATTGCCTCTTTCCACCTATTTGCATCGCTTCTTTCCATAGCTTCTTTGTATGTCACTGGCTCATTTTCTTCACTTACAACATTTTGACATTGATAGAATGTTGTCGGTTTCCTCACCCGCTTGCTTCTTTCATTTTGAGGTAACAATGTTTCATCTAGGTCTGATAGTTCATCATCACATGGCTCATATTCACTTTCACATAAAGAACTGTTTTCAGTGAGATTTGTATGACTGTCATTTTGAGTAACTTGAGTTTCCTCACATTCAGCAACCTTTTGTTCTTCCACTGTTTCTTCTGATGTCAGCAAAGTTTGAGTATTCTGATCCGACACATCCTCAATTTCTTCTGTTTCCTCTTGACTTAAGAAAATTACATCTCTCTTTACATCTACGCTGTTTTTCTTAGGGAAGTAAATTCTATAGCCTTTGACGTTTTCAGCATAACCTACCATCAAACCCTTCTCACTTTTCTTATCCCATTTCCTTCTTTTCTCTTTTGGGATGTGTGCATACACTGGTGAACCAAATGCCTTCAGTTGATGAACATCAAAACTACTATTTGTCCATATTTCATATGGAGAATTTCCTTCTTTACCTTTCCCAGTTCTATTCAAGACCAAAGCAGCAGTATTTACCGCTTCTGCCCACAATTTCTTAGGTAAATTCTTCGCGTGTAGCATTGTTCGTGCTGCTTCAACTAGGGTTCTATTTTCCCTTTCAGCTTTCCCATTTTGTTCGGGAGTATAGGGAACAGTAGTCTGGTGGGTTATTCCACGCTTGGAAAATATTTCCTTTACATCTCTATTTATGAATTCTAGCCCATTGTCACTCCGAAATATCTTGACTTTGTTTCCAGTAGTATTTTCGGCTTTATTTATAAAATCCTCCAAACAGCGCTTAATCTCGTGTTTTGCTTCAACGAAATACACACTTCTAAAGTTAGAATAGTCATCCTTTAGAACGACAAAATATCTCGACCCGCCAATTGATTTTTCTTCCATGGGTCCACAAGTATCCCCATGTATGATTTCACATGTTTTTGTGCTCACATGCTCACTCCTCTTAAATGGTAGCCGGTGTATCTTTCCTGTCAAGCAACTTTCACATTGGGGTACGTCAGTTTGTTTTACTTCAATGTTATTTTTCTGCAATGCTTTCTTTACGTAATCAAAGTTTTGATGTGCGAATTTCTCATGCCACTCGTATAGGTCATTTTTAATAATATTAGCAACACTTGCGACCTCGCATTTGAAACGAAAATCCATATAATATGAACTGTCTACTCGACTTGCTATCGCACAAACAACGCCATTTTTATAAAATAAACACGAACTGTCACTTGTGACCATAGTGTATCCGCGGTCAGCTGCGCATTTCACAGAAAATAAATTTGACTTCAGATCCGGAACGAACAAAACGTTGTTTATGGTTGAATTTATCCATTCAGTCCCATTATATACTTGTACCGCCATCTGTCCACAGCCTAACACACTAATGATAGCTCCATTTCCAACAATAACTGACTTTTGCGGAACATTTGAATATGATGTAAATAAAGAGCGATCGTTGCACATATGTTCGCTCGCTCCAGAGTCAACTAACCACTTTGATTGTTCATAATTTGTATGCGAGGAATTCAACACTACAAAAGCATTACTTGTTTTCTTATTTTCTTTTGACTTTTTGAACCGACACTGTGCCTTATAATGCCCGAATTTTCCACAGTAAAAACATTTACGTTCATTTAACTTTTTCTCACTGTCTCGATTACTTCTACACTCAGCTTGTAAATGTCCGACTTTACCACACATGTAACACTTAATATTTCTTTTAGCTACGAACGCAGATGAGGACGAAGTATCTTGTATTTCATCACTTTTAACTTTCACCCTTTCCTCTTCAATTAATAACCTGGCTACTAAATTATCGAACGTTTGTTTGTCGTCTGGCGCCGATTCCCACGCCGATATAAAATGTTTATATTCATCTGGCAAGCTCATTAAGACTTTAGTTATTATAAATTTATCAGACATATCCTCGCCCATTTGTTTTAACTGATTTTGCATCTCTTGAATTTGAGAGAGAAAAACTGACATTTCGGTGCCTTTCTCATATCTGTATTGAAAGAATCTTTGTTGGATAATATGGATACTGGTTTCCGACTTCTGTTCATATACACTTAAAAGCTTACTCCACATTGCAGCCGAAGTTGTGCACGATATGATATGTAGCATAACGTTTTCCGACATTCTCGTAACCAGTAGCGTCTGAGCTTTAGCATCTTTTGTCTCCCAAGTAGTTCGCGCGGTAACATCTTCAGGTTTCATAGTGCGCCCTTCAACAATGTCCAGCCATCCCTGTCCTCTGAGAAGTACTGTCGTTTGAAATTTCCAAATATTCCAATTCTTTGCCCCTTCCAACTTCAATACATTGGTAGTCATCACGTTTCCTTTCATTTTGCTATCCTGCCTTGCCTGATCAGATATATCAGTGGTATTTTATCCTTCTCAACGAAAATTTTCTGCACGCGTTCCGGCAACCTAACCTCACTTTTCGCTGATATTCACTCCCGTTGATTTATTTTGCGTACTTTTAACTTCATCAACAGATTAGCGACTCTGGGCCCATAACCTATGATTATTTCAATAAAAGGGTTCAGTTTATTCAGTAATAACTTTATTCTTCTTCTTACAAATGTACACATTGACAGGTCTCTTCTCAGTAATAGACAATAGGAACAAGGTTAAACAGTATTGCCAACCTAAGAGAATTGCATTTATATTGCCATATTCTAACATACTGCCATATTATATTGCCATATTCTCAATACTTTGAGACATCCAAAAATAAATTCAAAATTATAACGACGTAAGTGAAGAAGGCGTACACAATAATATTCGGCGCGTGAGCAGGCGTATTAGACGGACCAACGGTCGAATTTGCTCTAGGAGGCCGAGAAAATTTATCTATATCTACGGTTATTTTAATGATTTCTGATAAACATGCTAAAATCTCAGATTAGAGGTTACTTACTAATTCATCGCCTAGAAAAGTAAGATATAGTGCTTACCGCTAATTTAATGGTTGAAAAACGCCTTCTAAATTTTTCTAACCATTTTCCGTTAAATATTTTAATGGTAAGGTAATATTTTTATTAATCAATATAAATAACACATATTTTTTTGGAATTAATTGAAATGTGGGCCTTGAGCAAACCCCCGTTATTAAAGACTTGTGTCGCCTTATTGTGATGGTCTTACAACCTCTTCAAGATTTTATCAATAGCTGCACGTTTATATATCAAAATCCTGGGTTTGATATACAAACCCCTGTTATTAAAGACTTGTGTCGCCTTATTGTGATGGGCTTACAACCTCTTCAAGATTTTATCAATAGCTGCACGTTTATATATCAAAATCCTGTTTTTGATATACAAACCCCTGTTATTAAAGACTTGTGTCGCCTTATTGTGATGGTCTTACAACCTATTCAAGATTTTATCAATGGCTGCACGTTTATATATCAAAACCCTGGTTTTGAATTCTTTTGAAAATGCAAAATATATTTTTGTGTCTAAAATATAATTGACAATATATTGTTATATCACTACAATCAATCATAACTAGATTGATGTAAGTCGAAATTATGTCAAACTGCGGTAATGTACCAAGAAGTTCCACTTATTCACTATTTATTTAGTAAGGAAGTTCCACTTATTCACTATTTATGTACGAAAGAAGTTCCACTTATTCACTATTTATGTAGTAAAGAAGTTCCGCGTATTCACTATTTATGTACTAAGGAAGTTCCGCGTCTTCACTATTTATGATTCAATATTTTAATGCATTTATTAATATAAAGATGTGTGATTCACTTTTTGAAAGTGTGAATAATAGTGTTATATAAAATAATTTCGTTCTATGGAATATAAGCTATAATCTTTTTTTTTCAAAGTTGTACAACCAGAAATCAAAAAATAAAAATGTTGATATTGACCTCAACCCTCCAACACTAGGTAATTTTTTGTAGTTAAATGACTAACTGACTATTTCAGTTACGCTAGTTAGGCGCCTCTGTCTTGGATACATTATTATCATTTTTACTATGTATTCATTCATGTTAGACTCTAAATGTTTTTTTTTTATTAAAACAATTTTTTGTGTCTTATGTATTTTTCCTTATTAATTTAAAATAACCCTCTGAGGCCTTAACATTATTGATTTCATATTAGAAAAAAAATCTAAAATATTAAGCAAATAAAAAATAACAACCACCAAAGCTTTTCAGGTAATCAAGATTTCACCAAGCATATATCACAATCAAAAATTATCTATATGTGGATACAGTTATACGTGGCTGAAAGGGTTAATTTTTTGTTCAATATAACGTGTTAGATAGATTATAAAATTCCAGATTATTTAACTCGTGTTTTTATTGTTGTGGGAGTGCGATATATCATTTTTATGCCCAATTGCACGATAAACAGCGAGAGTAGATATGCATTAACATCATTTGAAGACTTGCAGATATTTTTCCTTCATTTTAATAAATGAAGAAAAACCTCAAGGTTCCACTGTGTTATTTCACTGTGTTCTATATCCATTTGAGGTCAAAGAGAAAGTGATCACGTTTTCCGCACGATCTTTGATGACCAAGCATTTGTAAATTGGCAGCCTAAGGTCCTTGCGACCAAGTCTGGACCCAAGGGTATGCTAACAACCTTATCTGGGTTAATAAGGACACCCTGCGGCGAGGGCACGAACCGGCATTTGCATCGGGACGTGGCCTGGATATTAAAGTATGAAACGTGTTTGTTTTATATTCACTGTTGAAAATAGGGTGGATTTTAAGATTTTCAGATTTTTTAAACCGCACCGTGTTTGAGCGCAATATTCTTTGCAGCTGTTATGCAAAAAGTTTTTTTTGCAAGCTCTAAATTTTTTTGTAGAAAAAATAACATAAATTAGAAATTTATGGTATGCTCGCAGTAAAGTTATTCGTATATTATGCGTTTAAAATAAAAAAAAGTTCATCGTTCAACGTTGAAACCCGAAATAAATATGTGCTGAAATATTTCGCGATGATAATTTGTTTTTCACTTACCGTTAGTTTGATGACATTTTTAAGATCTAGTCACCCCTGTCTGCAATACCTGCAATAAATACAAACATAAATGTTTTGATACGAGACAAATAGAATGATAAAGTAAATTCAATGTTTATGTTTAACTCTTAGTTTCTTGAAGATGCTCTCAGAAAATCAGAAAATTAGTATGTATTTCCGCTTCTCAATAAAATCTAAATTATTGGAATGTTTCAGAACTTATCCAAAATTTAAAAATTGTTTTTGAAATATGATAAAACACAATAATAATTAAAGATTTTGTTATTTTAAATAAAAATATTTTTTAAATATTAATATTTTGAGCACACACTTAAATTTTTTTTAAAGTGGCTCACGTTACGTCTTTTCATCTAAACACTGAATTAAATATTTTACCATACAAATAAATTGTTGATTTTATTGTCTTCTCGCTTTATTGTCTTTCTTGTAAAAATAATAAGTAAAAAAATCACTTTTTACAAATTGTCGGAGTGTTAAATTTCACAAAGATGCACATTTTAATACTTCTGTGGCTTACTATATTTGAATGTAAAGCTTAGGACGGATTGTTTCACAGAATTTCAACAATTCATCAAATTTGAAAGTTCATCTTCAAGTTCGAGTAACTTCTTTTCAAGTTATTATTTCAGTTATGTGAAGCAACTGGTCAATAATAGAATATGAATAGAACCTTTACAGAACTTGAAAATCAACTTTAAAATTTGATGAATTGTTCAAATTTTGTGAATCAACCCATCATTAGTTTTTTTTTCTTTCTGACTCTTGTCCGGTTAGTACCAAAATTGAAATAAGAAAACAGAAAATAATTGAAGAACTGAGAAATAAAGCAATGTTTATACGGCACTAAGTTATTTTTAGTGCGGTAGTATTTTATTCTACCAGCTTACTCCGTTGTTACGGAACACAATATATCATAGTTGATTAGCTTATTTATTACTTATAGTATTATCTCGCCCGCCAAACAGCCTCGTCGTAGAGTAATAAAAACTTTCTTGTAACTTGTTCAACCCATATCAGAAAAATAATCATACTAACGAAATATTGTATTGACGTCGGGAGTGATTTTCACTCATAAAACTTTGTAATGTTTATGTACTTTCACTCGAAACAAATCTGCAATATATTACCCAGTCTTAAACCTTAATCAATGAAGGTTTTTTATTAATTTTTTGCTTTATGTGAAACCGCACAAGAGTCTCAACTGCTCCCGACTGTCAGGAACCAGTGAGACTATTCAGTGAGGCATCCCAATTGGGGTATGCTATAAGGATGAAGGTGATGGGGAGGGGAAGGAGATGGGGAGAAGGAAAGTGAAGGTGAAGCATCTGGCTATTTACATCTGGTCACGGCCACGGCCAAATCCATTTCAATCAAAGTTCTTATTCTGAATGGTAGTCTTACACCAAATTTAAAAATAACAAAAATTAATAAAATAAAATTTACTTGCGCAAGCCGGGATTTGATCCCGCGACCTCTGGCTTGCTAGTCGAGAGCCTTATCCTTCGACCACGGAGGCTGTCATATATCGACCTTTATAGGTTCTTACACTTGAAGTGAAATGACACTAAATTGCATTATATAAATGCTATGTTATTATCATTATAGTTGTTTGTCAAAAACACAAAATGATCATTACTGAAGCTTTGAAATACCCATAATTTATGAGGAAGCTACAAGCCGAAAACGTTTTTATTCTTGGTATACCTTAAATTGTAGGTAATAGGCATTAAAATTGCTTGACAAACGGAGTTTAGAAACGTTCGATTTCAAACACAAAACTGATTTTTATTTATTTTGTAAATAAGTTTATAAGAAAGCAAAAAAGTTAATCAAGTGAAACTGTCACGGATAATTTTAGCTATAGTACTGTATTTTTTAAAAAATGTTTCTTTTATGCGTCCCCACATTTATATTGAAAAAAAATATTTTTTAGTAGCTTACATTTATATTTTTTACTGAGTAATTTATATATTTTTTAAATTCTACTCAAACGAAACGATAGGAAAACCTTCAATAAAGCATATTTTTTGGTATTCACAATGTACACCAATTCGTTATAAAGATTAATCAAAATAGTGATTGGCATTAAGCTTCGCTTTAAGTGCATATCTCGAGGCCTTGTTCCCGTCTTTGCCAGTTTGTATATTACATTTTTTTATTATTTTTTATTAATGTCTATTTAATAAGGTTTGATGAGAGTTACATTATATAAAAATCTATAATATTTCATTCATATAGTTTCTTCTTAGTCCTCCTCACTAGGTAGTCCTGTGCTGAGGCGGACTGGTAGATTTCTTTGATTTTCTGTTATTTAGTTTCTATGATGTTTTTAATAGATTTTCTAGTATGTCTGCATTGATTTCTTTCACCCATGTTTTGATTTTTTCCTTAAGCTTATTTATCTTTTTCAAACTTGAAGGAAGGATGTTGTAAAGTTTGGTTGCCAGATATATGTGGTTTCTTTGGCCAAAGCTTGTCTTGAATTTTGGACCATCTCGTATATCCCTTTTTGAAGCTCTTGTATCATGTATCCGAGTTTCATTAGATTTTCTGTTTTTAAAATGATATATTAAAATATTCTTGGCATATATTTGTTTTAAATTTAGAATGTCAAAACACTTAAAAATATCTTTTGAGGGGGTTCTGATGGGTAATTTTAGTATGGTTTTTATAATGTTCTTCTGAGCAATATCTAAGTGGTTAATATTATTTGCTGTAGCAGATCCCCATACTAGAATTCCGTACTCAAGACGGGAATGACATAAAGCATAAAATACTTTTTTGATGTCTTTCCTAGGTAGTATGTTTCTTAGGTTTTTGAAGAAATATACAAGTCTCGTAAGTGCATATCTTGAGGCCTTGCTCCCGTCTTTGCCAGTTTGTATATTGAATTTAAGTGCATGTCTTTAGGCGTTTGTATATTGCATTTAATTGCACTTTGTGGTTACTTTATGTGACACAAGAATAGATGACTGGCTCATTTCCATTGTGCAATTAATTTGGTTAATTGTGTGATGTTCGTGTTACGAAATGAACAAGTATGAATTGTAGTGGCTAAAAACTTATATTATATCTCATATTTTTCTTCGCAAATGGTACTAAAGGTGGTGATACAGGCATAAGTTTGATTCTAGTATAAAGCCCGGAGATCTTTATAAATATCGTAGGATGATCGTGTGAGAAATGTTGAGATCCGCAAAGAATGCAAGGCTGATGTAAGCGTAATGAGTAAAATTAAGAAAAGGAAGTCCATGTATCTTTTATCAGGAGGTTTTTCAATGTGGATGAGTGTTTCAGGCTAATAATTATTGCTTATAAAATAATCGTTACCCTTTGTGCTGTGCATAAAAAATGTTGTCTTAAAATATTAGTTTACCAAAAAAATAATAATTAATATGTGACAAGTTCTAATATTCTCACCAAAAATGTAGACAATTTGTCTCGACGCCATCTAGTGAGAGAGTTAGCACTTACAATGCCTTTCTCATATAAAATAAAGTTGGTTGTTTCAGGTGAAAAATGTAACAAGCAGTAATTGTTGAATGAAACACTAGTATATATTGAATTATTTCGCGGATAAGAGATAAGCCGCCATAGCTCAGTGGTCAGAGCTGTTGACCGGAAATCAAAAGGACACGGGTTCATGTCTCGTTGGCGTCATGTATCTTTTATCAGGAGATTTTTCAATGTGGATGAGTGTTTCAGGCTAATAATTATTGCTTATAAAAAAAAAAATAAATAAAAAAAAATAAAAAAAATACAAAAAAAATAGAAGTCAAGATGGTTTAAGCATGTGAAGTAAATGAACGAAGAAAGGAATGCATGGAAAATATAGGACGCAAATGTGAATGGTAGAAGAAATCGGAGACGCCCGAGGAAGACATTGTACCATTAAGTAAATCAAATGAAACGATGTGGGAATTTGAATGAGGCAAGGAGTGTGTATCATGGCCGAGTTGCTTAGCGGTCCTTCCTCTCTGCCCACCCCGGCGGCGAAACGGCGTGATGGTGAGTTATGATCGTGTAAAAGGAGTATGATAACGCAAATCACGAAAGATCAGAAAAAAACATGCTGATAAAATTGTTTCCGTTTGTCTTGCTGTCTCTTTCTCTTCCCATTATAGGTACTTTATTATTACACGTTGCTTCCATTTTTGTTATGCCCTGACCTCGAATTTAATTATGACAAATGCGTGTCCCCATGGGACTATTCGTTGTTTACAAACGCTATGTTTAATATCGCTTTATTTGTTTCAGTCAACTGCTGTGGACTTCAAATACCAATATTTATTTTCAAAAACTTATAAAAATATCTACATTTTTTATACCATTTCATTACACGCAACCCGAATCCTAGCCTATCTGCTGTTTGACGGGATAAAACAGTTTTTTGACGTATTAAATATTGCGCAGTTATTTGCTACCTTTTCATCGTTATTATTTGTTTAGTAGCTCGTAGTTTTTATAAAAAATATCATATAATGTTATACAAGGTTATTACAAGGTATTTCAACAACGTCAAAGGTAAAATATTTGAAAGGGTAATATATTATTTTATAATTTTGATAAAAATGAACGTTGATAACATAACATTTACATTACTACTATTATTTGCTGTGAGTTAAAAATTTTGCTTACGATAATAAGAAAAATATTTACACAAGCGATTTTTGTTTTAATAAAATGTCTGAAATTCGTATATTTTCAATAACGTTGGTCGAATCGATAAACTAAATAAAAATAATTATTAAAAACTATAATCGTAACAAAATGCTTGCCCATACGCCTTGTATTTTTCAAAATTACTAAAGCTATCGACATTTGGTGATTGTGATTACAAATTATGTAAACTTGTCAAAAAGATTTTTTTTTCTATTGATGCTGAATTTTAAATCTTGAGACCGAATGCAATAAAAATAATAGTAGAAGAAGTTGGAGACGACCGAGGAAGAAATGGCACGATCAAGGGAACCAGATACTAACACAGCCAGATACAGAACTTGAGTCGGAATCAGAATAATAGAAGAATATTTATGAGACGATGTTTGAATGTAAATGAGGCTAGGAGTATGTGCCGAGACGCGATGGTTAATTGGCTGTAATTAATTCGTGTTATGGTTAAGTATCTTATATTAAAAAAGCATTTTCTTGAATTAATAATATTTACAATTTGGGAGGCGGGAATGGAACCTCCTAACACATCCCTCCTGGAATCATGCGTTAGATAACCAACTCCATGAGCGTGTCGGTATGACTGAAGTAAGTTCATTTTTTCCTTGCTTTTATTTAAATTGCTAAAACATAATGAAATAAATTAAATCATGATCAAAGATTAAGGGGCCTTTTTGGCCCTGATCTCTGTATGCCATTATTTAAAAAATATTTTAAAAGTGTTTATAAAATGCATTAGCCTGAGATTTGAAAGGTTTTACATACATTTGCAAAATCAGTTCACATTCTAATCGGTATAGATCCCATTTATTAGGATTATCTATTCACAGCCTTACTTAAAACGTGGTGTAAATATTACGCGGCGCGTAAAGTAAGAACATTGAAAACCTTTACATATTGCCAAGGCGTTTGTTTGTTTAAAACGGTCTTAAATCAGGCTCAAGGTCGGTTTTACCACGCTTACATAGAACGGACGTGTAAAAATCGAATTATTAAGACGTTCAGTGTTTAAATGTATAATTTGTTTGAAAATGTGATCAGGTAAGTACGCAGTTCTCCAACAAATTTATTTATTTTCGGGAAATCTACAGTTTATTTTTTATCAGTTTGTATTTGCATAGAATGGCCAAAATTAAACCGATTATAAATTTCCTCCTTGTAATTGTATTTCTTATAAGACAACGTAAAATACATATAATTGTAATGACATTTGTAAGAAAACTATATAAAAACAAAACATGAAAACGAAGAATAATATTTGTTTTATGGAGCTTGTTCTGGTATAATTAAAGGTGTCATATTAAAGATATTATTATAACAAATAATATAAAACAGAATAGTCACGGTTGTCATTTATTGGTAACCATTAGAAGATAAGATGTACATAAAACAAATTCAATTCATAACAAAATTATAAATTTAAACCAAAAAAGTTACATAATTGTGAAATATCACAGAAATGCTCTTATATGAACTGTTTTTATATTTGTTAAACTTGCAATTGAAAACGTCCACTTTTTTATTTTGTTATTGTAATTATATAGCAAAAATTTTTTTTCTGGTTTTGCATCGATGTAATTTGAATATGACAGAAGAGCGTGTGGAGCGCGCAGATACCTTAAATTGAATCATATTTAGCAACTCTAAGCATGAATATTATTGTTTAAGCAAAAAATTTATTAAGTTGAGTGCGTTTTTCTTCATATTTTAGGATATTGAGAGAATAACCATCAATATAATTCTTAAAACGAAAATCTGTGTGAAATTTAATAACTAATTTCTCACATTGTACCAAATCGACCTTCTTTACAAATAAACGAACCGTGAATTTTAATCCAACATCTAATAATTTTACTTATAATAAAATATTCAGTCAGCAGAGCTGAAATTTAAAAAATCTACGGCGAGTGGGGGAGAAAAATGGATATAAAATAAACTCAACGGGTAATCGCACAATTTTTCCATCGCTTACTTCGCTCGCAAAAACGCCATCATCAATTCAAACATCCACGTTAAAAAGCCTTAAAAATACGTCTACTCGATAAAACCATTCTCACACCAAATTGTTTGAGTAATATATTATAAATGTCTCGAGTTCCATGGGGGCTTCAGAATAAAATAAAAATGCGTGGAATATTTAGCGATATTTTTTCTGGTTCTGTTCGTCGCACTAATAATATTTAATATTACGTAATATTTTCGTCAATAATTGCTGAGTTTGAAAACTAGCTAAAATCGCAAATTCAAAATAATTTGAATTTGGCTATTTTATTTATTAATCTTAAGTTAGCTCACATCTTCATGTGTGCTAATAGTTTTATAAACATATAAACATGTACATTGTTTGGCAAACATAATCTTTCTTAGCTATGATGTAGGTAATGTTAATGGCTGTTAATATATATATTATCACCGGCAAGTGGAGCTGCCCCTACAAACGTTGACCAGTGTGATGTCAAAAACGCTCGCCAGAAGAAATCGTTTTTTGCGGCAATTTAAAAATGACATATGTTAAACATTTACGTGCTGAAAATGTATTCGTCAACATAAAAATGTCGTTATTATAGGAATTGTTTTCGACTGTGATACTAATATCCAATTTCTTGTGAATTTCTACACTGGGTCTCCCAATTTCCCCGATGGGCGAAAATAACCGAGAAATTATTTTTCACACTCTGTTATATGGGGTCACATCTCTTAATTTACGGGTGGGAGGGTGAACGAACTCTAGATGACTAATGATCTGTGTTTAATCTTAATTAAAGCGGGACAGATCTGTAGTTCGCGGCTGGTAGCTCGCATTGCTGGAATATTGCGGGGTGTTTTATGATATCTTGCGTTAGATGCTGGGTTTCTTGCAAAGGCTTTTAGGGAGATGTTAAGCCTTAATATTTATGTTTCCTCCGCTTTGATTTACAGAGGCTTTTAAAGCTTGGTAGTGGTATTAAACGCCATTCGAATTATTTAAAAAAAATCGTTTAAAAGCAATAAGCAATGTTATCTGTAAGAAATGCTGGAAAAAGTTAAATTAAAAAAAAAACGTTTCAACACGCTAACTGATGCTGTTCTTAATAATATAATATTATTTAAAAGCTTTTCAGATATTTTTTTATTTGCAGTTAATTTTTGCCGAAAGCAGCGACTGCAAAGATTTCACGACGTAAGACATTTATTTAAAAAAAGAAGAAACTTCCCTAAAATGTCACGCGGACGTTGAATGACTAGTTTTTCTTCGTCGTGGGTTCAGTTATGGGCTTTATGTCTAAAACTAGGGTAGCTATTATTTGGTAAGCAAATAATAGTTTTTCTTCGTCATGGTTCAGTCATGCGCCTTATGTCTAAAACTAGGGTAGCTATTATTTGGTGGTGGTTTGAAGTGTATTTATGTTAAAAAATATAATATTTTTTGGCATAAATACACTTCAAACCACCAGCAAATAATAGTTTTTCTTCGTCATGGTTCAGTCATGCGCCTTATGTCTAAAACTAGGGTAGCTATTATTTGGTGGTGGTTTGAAGTGTATTTATGTTAAAAAATATTATATTTCCATTTATCAATATCCTGCCAATATGTCTACATAAAAAAATTCAAAGAACTTTACTTCTAAGTAAGAATCCCTTTTTAGAATATATTATAAAAAAATTTAACTATAAAACATTGATAAAATGTGCAAAAAAATGTAATAACGTGCGTTTCCCCAATGGTTATTCTGATTGGCTTTTTGATTTAAAAAGTTCCTTGCAATGACTTATAACTAACCTGGATTGACTAACTCTCCCCTGCCTCCCACATATTTATGGGCACACAGTTATTCCAATATAAAGCAATACATACTGTTATGCAATACAAAAGATTAATCCGTATCCAAGTACGCAATCCGGGCAGTTGAAACTTTTACAACTTAAATCTCGTAAATAAATACACGGCATTTTCACGTTTTATGAACCTTATAAAAATATTTAAAAACCGTTTTAAAAATGAATTCTCAAATGCTAAAAATAAAATTGATTTAATATATAACCACTTTGAGAGGTGGATATGGATACCGCCACCCAGTAACCGTTCATTGGATAACCTCTGCCATCAATTTATTTTTTTCAATTGAATCGGAGTGAATTTAATATTTACCCGATTCTTAAATCCAACATGACTCGTGCCTGGGAAGAAAATTGGGCAGTCTCCAAAATAAGAACTGGATCTTTCTATGCTGGAATTCAAAACCATATCCCTGCTAAGCCAAGGTTTCACGGTAAAAAACTTTCAAAACGATTCATTTCATGTATTTCGAGAATGAGAATTGGTCACTGTTCAATTGCATCTCACTTGGCTAGAATTAGAGTTTTGGATGATCCGGTCTGCCAGTGCGGTTTGGAAGAGGAAACCCTCGACCACGTTTTCTTTAACTGTAAAAACCATTCATCTTTCAAGAACATATACCGCCGGCTTATTAAAATCACACACCAGTCCCCTCTTAACATTTCATACCTTTTATCTCTTAACAATTCTCGTGTTCATACAGCTTTATGTAAGTTTATTAACCTGAATGAATTCAACATTTAATTTGTTTTAGTGATCTAAATGAGTCCAATATTTAATTTGTTTTATTATTCTCCCAATAGATTGACCGAATTTTTTTATCCAACTATTACCGGCACAAAGCACTCTTTTCAGGGTGAAATGCCTAAAACCAAAAAAATTAAATTAATATTTAATTTTAGATTTTATTGGGTCTTGGTAGTCTTCAAAGCGAGTATTGTTGTTGTTGTCTAACTGTTGTTGGTCTGGCAACAAGTAAGTAGCAAACTATAATTGTTTTCCTCCCTGAACTTTGCGCTCCAAGCCTTCTTAGAAAAACTTACCAGACCTTTAGTTTACATAAAGGGTACTTGAATATTTCAAGTTCGGAGAAATTATAATATTGTTTCGACCGAATAAAACTATTGAAATTCTATCCTGTCATTATAGTTGTCTGTCAAACTCTTTTCTTTATTTTGCTGTACAAATAAATTCAAAAAGGTACCTACTTGATTGAACGCGAATATTGTCAAAGATACTAATAATAAGTGTTTTCACAAAAGAAAAATGGTTTTTATTCTTATTTTTCTCTTGGTGTGCGTGTGGGTGTGGGTGTGGGTGTTTTCGAAATGGCTAAATCAGATTTTCAAAAAACAATTTATTTATCTGCGCGAAAATTGAAAAAATTGAAACACCAATTACCTACTACATCTAAAATTGAAATAAATAGGTTATCATAATGAACAGCCATTATTATCAGAATTCAATGTATCCGAGTTAGCCGGCAGTTGTATACAGGGTGTCCGGAAACTCGTAGTACAAGCGGGAAACTGGTGAATCTACATCACATTTGGAGTCGATTTTGTAGTATATATTTTTTTTATTTGAGCTTTCGTTATCGAGTAAATCGAGTTTGAAGTTGATTTTTTTTTTTTTTTTTTTTTTTTTAATCTAATTCTTATAAATTATTACTGAAGATCAAAGTACCCAACTAATTAAAACTATTTGAAAGTAAAACAAATGAAGAAACTCGGATTTGAAGCATTATTTTGAAATCACCCTTCATTTAACCCGGTGTAATCATAAAATATTTCTGCTCTGCAGGGTTAAAACATCTGTTATTCAACCCTAAACACCAGAAAAAACTTTAACCCTAAAATAGCCGAAAAATATTTTTTTTTGGTTTTTTTTCAAAATCAAAAAACTTTATGTTTTTTTGGGTTCCCCATGTGGTGTAGATTCTCCAGTTTCCCGCTTGTACTACGAGTTTCCGGACACTGTGTATATGGAAAAAAACTTTATTTCCGATTCCCTATTATTTTCTTTTTTGCCTAGCTAACACACACTTATGAAGTTTTTCAAAAGTAGGAATTGTTTTTAAATTTTAATATATTAATTTTATAAATTATTTATAAGGTATAGGAATTTAAAAAAAAATACATTAGTGACATTTTTACCGTTAAAATAAAATTCAGGATATTTTTCTTTGTGAAATCAATTTTTCAAAAAATGTTGATAAAGATATTAGTTAAGAAAAAAAATTCACTTATAAAAGAATTTTTGACATCATTTTAAATATAGATGGCTTTTCAAAAATGCATTAACCCTTCTCATAAGTCATCATGTCTAACAATGAATTGAATGTACATTTAAAGATTATCATAAAATATTAACTCCGAGTGATTATTCTATTAAAAATTAAATTATACACGTTCGATGAACTCAATTTTTAATTTGAATTTTAATGTCAGTTTATAAATCGGAATTAGTTGTGTCACATTTAATATAAAATTATTTCAATGGGACATAATATATTATAATAAAACAAATAAAAAACTTTATTCCACTTAATTTTATTTTGACCATAACCGGTTTCAGCTCGTCAAAGCCATCTTCAGACTGGTACACAAAATTCTTAGTCTACCCAGCATCAAGCCATGGTATATTATTAACTAGCGAATACTAATTACAAAGTTACTTATTGAAGATGGCTTTGACGAGCTGAAACCGGTTACGGTCAAAATAAAATTAAGTGGAATAAAGTTTTTTATTTGTTTTATTATAATATATTATAATGGAATTCCACCACGAATTATCGGTCTCAAAAATAGAAATATTCAATGGGACATTTTCAATATCGGAATTATAATATCGCGTGATTATATTTTCAAGGGTATTCGCTAGTTAATAATATACCATGGCTTGATGCTGGGTAGAAATAACAACGTTGGGTGATACAATATAATATTCTGCAAATATGGATAGCTACTACAGGCACTACATTTTGAATAATTAACTGATATACCTTCTACATGGACGCGAATCTACTTATCTAATCTGAAAGCTGTTTGGATTATTGACTGTTGACTGTGGAGAAAAAATTGTACCTAGATGTTTTTTTCCAAAGCTGGCAGAGCTGCATACATCAAATAAAAAATATTTTCTAAAGCATTATTAGTGCAGGCGATTCTGAACTTAGTCTTTATACAATTTATTTGTACACAAGAATTAAAATCGCCTAAAAAAATTTCATCGATTTTTGTATGGAGGACACTGGTGCCCCATCCACAGTTGACAGGAATTGCTGAGTGAGATATTAAAATGTGAGATAAAATCACATTCATTGAAGCGTTTGTTCACATAAGTGATGCAATTAAAGGTTTACAGCAGGAAAAAAAATGGATGAAATCATTACCACAGTGCTTATACTGCTTATTGACTGAACGGAGCAAAGTCCCGTTTCAACTTGACCATTTGGCATTTCATCTGTAGTGTTGTTAGTGTGTTTCGTTTCCGGTTTAAGATGGTGCTGTGTTGAATGCGTAAGTATATTATGGTACTTACCTGACTGAAGAAAGTTTGAAAAAAGTTCTTTGGACAAATTGTATTAAGCTATGAACAGGCTTGCTCATCAAATAGCTAAATTTATTTATGATCATGTGTGTCGGTGCTGAAGAAAAATATTCTTAAAATATTTATGGTTTATAATTAAGCGAGTAGGAATCAAAGTAAACTACTTACAAATCTTTCCTCGGAAATTTTTCATAATTTCCGAGTTGATTGGTGATTTTAAATAAGTCAAAATTAGAAACATCCTTTTTTGGAAGCAAGGTCTACTGTTCCTACAAAAATATCAGTATTAATTTTGAGTTTAAAAGATGTTACGTATTACTGTTGAATAGTATTTTCCATCTCACATTACAAACTTGTATTTTGTATATGAGAAAAATGGTTTATCTGTATATAAAAAAAAAAACATAAATTGTTTTTCAAATGTCATTCTTAGCATTATGAATATATACTTTTCTTTAATTACAGTCATTATTATCAATACGATTATAACGCAAATTCTCATGGAAACAACTTTTTTTTCTTGGCTCCTGTAAAAACTTCAAGAATATCGGAAATAAGTGCAATTATTTAATAACGTAACTCGTGATAAAATTTTTTTCTGGATAACTTTATAATTAGGTTAAACGTTCAGGTAATTCTTTACAATTATTCAACTAAGAAATAATAATTACAAAGCGGTTTTGTTTTCAAGACTACTAATTACTTTTCCCGTAAGCTTTTGTCATTTTTGAGAGATTTTCCCATCATGAATCTACCCTATCCAATAGCCATATCATGTGCAATAGCAGACGCCATTTTTCAGTATTATATGACAGCACTAACAAGGTTTTAACGGTCTGAGACTTATGGTCCACTGAAATAGTCAATTAATTTCACCCCTCGAGTAGCAATGTACGGAGCAAAGTACCTTCATTATTTCAACTACCTTTCGAGAACATAAGCTTTTCAACTCCTAAAAATGTACTGTACTAATTTAATTATTGTAACTACGAAGATGTTATATATCAAGTCTATTTTAAAGACTAATAGATAATTAACACTGGAAATGCCTTCCTTGTAGATGAATATGAATGAAAACCGATGTAGCCAATGACGTGAGATAGTGACATTTATTTGGACAGATTATATATATATCCTCGTTGAAATAAAAAAAAAAAACAATTTTACGTAGGTAAGTAGGTAGATATGTAAGTACCTACTTACAAATCTTATGATTTCAGAGGAAATTGTGGTTTTAATTTATTTTAGAAACAAGTGAAATACACTGAAATTTAAGTATTTAAAGAGTTTTATTCGGTACCTGTATAGCTATATATGAGGAAAAATACATGCTGTCTATGTCTGTATCCATCTTTGTTCTCAACAGGAAAAATATTTATAGGGAAACATTTTTTTAAGTTAATCCTGGAACTGCTCTTAATCCATCTAATTTAAAATAGGTGTGCTTGTATGTACCTAACAAGTACACTCGTGAGAGATTCCATGCACCCTTTGTTCTCCGAAACTATCGAATTGCGCCAATCAACAGAGTGACTCAACTGCTTAACGATTCTACATTGACCATCGACAACTTCGTCGTCATTCTCAGACAGTTTATACATTTGTCTCAAATTTGTAATCTTTTCCGTAATATGTTGGTGTATAACCGTTTTATTAAGAACGTGAAAAATAATTAAATAAATTTATCTCGTGAAAAAAGCTATTGTTTTTAACAATATAATAAAAATTTGCAGACATAATAGGGTAAATTTTAAGAAACACCATTATAATGTATGTAGCAAAAATAAATTAGATTTAGAACATTCAGCACTCGAAGGTAAGTAATCATATAAAAAGGGTATGGGTTGGTGGCATTTGTTTTTACTCGAGAGATATTTTCAATTTGTATTGATATTTCAGGCGGCTGATTATTGCTTATAATTATGTGTTATCCTTTATGCCATGCATAAAAACTTGTCTTATAAACATTAGTTTATCATTAAAAAAATAAATAATAATAATATTTGACAAGTCAAAAATATTCCACAAGCAAATAAAGATATAATATGTCTCGACGCCATCTAGTGAGAAATTAACACACTAGCAAAGCCTTTCCTACAAAAATAAAGTTGGTTTTTTGTTGTGGAAAAATGATAAGCAGTTATTGTTGATTGAGGTACTAGTACATATTGAATTATTTGGCAGGTTGGAAAGGTAGCTCAGTGGTTTCAGAGCACCTGAGCGGACATCACAAGGCACGGGTTCAATTGCCGTTGACGGCATTCATTTTTATTCGGGAAATATTTTTGATTTGTATTGATATTTCAGGCGACTAATTATTGATTATAATTATTTGCTCTAAAAAGGGGATAAAAACAGACTCTGAAACATAACATTGAAAAAACACTTTTACGTATAACTATTTTGTAACGGTGAAGGGATGGTAAGCGGTTGCATGTGGTCGCTCAAATAAATTTTATTTACATTGTCTCCACACCGAAGGCCCTGAAGGATATATTTACCTCAGGGCCTATATCACCTTAAAGGATTCTATGTGAAGAGGTTTTTTAATGAGAGGAAGGAGGGGAAGTTCCGAAAAAGAAAAAGATATGACGAGTAGGTAGGAAACTGCGAGTCGGTGTGTCTAGGAGTGACTCTCTCGGTCCAGCCCTTCAGACGCATCCGGTGCCCGTAGCTAGAGAAACCTCTCCCAATGAACCCGGGAACCCCTGCTAAATCACCAAACGTAGCGATCTTCTAAGGGTGACCTATGGCAGAGGTGTTGGTTATCCAATCAATGCTTCTCCGGGACTGCGGTACCCATACCCGCCTCCCAAATTGTAAATATATGACATTAGATTTTAAATTGTTTACTGGATACAAATAGCTTTTTATTTTATTTTTAGTTTTTGATAATTGAAAACTATTAATTCTCTTAACCGTTCATTCAGTTTTTGGAAAAGTTTAGGTAAAACTAACAAAAAATTGTTGTTTTAATTATTTACTGGTGTTTTGTAATGTTTGAGATAACTTTGTCGTATCTTGGATATATGGAATACCTTAAGCAGTACTTACTCTATGAATAGTATGTGTAGATATAACGTGGATAACGTAAGTTTGTTAAATCACTGAATAAATCATTAATGTGGAAATACATACAGAGTGAATTTGTTCCCATCGCTAGGTAGGTATATATTTTAAATAATCATAATATTTTCCTTTATTCGTCACTAAAATTAAAACAAAATTAAAATGATTTAATTTTAAGACTTTCTAATTATCCCTTTTGTTTTCGGTCAGAGTAAATTTCGTATTATTGTGGCTAGTATCCACTCGTCCTCAAGATGAATACCAACTAAGCAACTTGAATAAATTAAATGGAATTCTGGTGAAAGTTAGAAAGCCTACTCTGTGAGCATTACTTCCGTTACATTTGCGGCCACAATGATATACATTTCCTCGAATAACTTGTAACCATAAATATGTATCTGGAGAATCTACCGTGAATAGTTAATATCTTAGACTTTGTTAGCCGGAATTCTGACATTTTGTAATTATAACTTATTGCCCTATCGTTTCCTACAGCTATTTAGAATAATGTACATCGACCACCAAAACTGTTTTACTGGAAATAATATTTCAAATATTTACATTTTATTCTTTTACACTTTTACTTTTTATGAGTTTTATATATATATATATATATATTTATATATATATATAACCTCTACATGTTTCATGAACAAAGTTCACCTCATCAAGAGCAAGTATATACTCCTGATGAGGTGAACTTTGTTCATGAAACATTTAGGGTTATATATATTAAAGTGATGTAAACAAAGTTATTTATGTTTTAATATAATAAATAATGACATCACAAAGTGATAAGCTTTCAGAAGAAATTTTCTTCGAAAAATTAATGTATTTAACGTAAGACAGTGAAGCATGAAATTAGAAGGTTTGGGAAAAAAATGTCACAATGCAGTGGAAATTATCTAAGAACTGATTAATTTATATTATTCAAACGCCATTTAAGGGATTTAACATACAATGCAGTACATATTTTTGAGAAAAAAATGCAATGAAAATCTATTAATAATGCACAAGAGTTAACAAAATATAGTTGACTAAAAATATGGATGAAGATATCTGAAACAAAACAATGAAAAAACGCTTTTGAATTGTAGGGCTATTGGGTGAAGAAAATAATGTCATATAAAGATAATGGGACGTCGCCACAACTTGTTATATTGTCAAGTGAGTCGTTTAAATCTGTATCTGAATTAACCCGTGGGGAGAGCCACCCGCTGTCTGAATACAGTGGATAACAATTTGTATCACTACATACCTACCACTTTCATCAGTGATACTTTTATAACCAATTGGTGCGAGGATTGTTCAATGTGCGAAGGTGGTAGGGGAAGATTATTTTTATTTATTACAAAATAATAAGTTATAATGTATTATTTCCAGTGAGTTTAAAAAAAACTCATTTCGGGAAAGACAACATTATATTAAAGACAAGACAACATAGATACACTACAATAAATAAACGCAGGAGTTATTTTGGAGTTCCAAAGAAAGAATGTGTCAGTTATTAATAAAACTGCTGAGGAAATAGGTTTTAAGAGCTTTGCCAGTGTTTTTTTGTTCGTTGCCGGAAGTTTTAGATTACTAGGTAATGCGTTATATTGCTAATGTGCAATGTATTGTAAGGAATATTTAAACATGATGAATAATATCAAAAGACGGTGGGATTTATCTGATCAACATTAATAGTTAACATAGTTTAAAAGGAATATTGACAGGAAGGTATTATAAGAACTTCCTTGTAAGGGCATTGGTAGACGATGAGATAAAATAATTCTTCTTTAACTTCACTTAAAATATTTATACAACAAGCAAGGAATGTAACATACGATTATTTAAACTGTTGCGATCCTAGCCAAATTAAGTAAACGGCGGAAGTATTTTAAGCTGAAAGAAAACAGAAATGGTGCAGGAAGAACCTAACCTAACCTAATCTAGCCTAACCAAATGAAATAAACGGTGAGAGCATTTTAAGCTGAAAGGAAACAGTAATGGTACAGGAAGAACCTTACCTAACCTAACCATATGACATAAGCGGTGGGAGCATTTAATCTGAAAGGAAACAATCCTGGTACAGGAAGAATGCCATAAGCTTAAATTCCAATTCTATTGCATTTTTTGCATATTTAAATGTTTTCACTTATTTTTTTATGATAAAAATACATTTAATATATGAAAATTGGAAAATGTGATGGCATTCGGATTTTTTTTCCAATATTGGCTAAATTTGTTAACTAAACGAAATATTTCACTTAGAAAAATTAAAACTTTTTTTTTTCATCTCTTTTAGAACAATCGGTTTAAGATACCCCACCGCCCTGTAGGGTAGGTAGCCTCTTTTTTGGTCTGTTCTGATGAGCGTTTTAAATTCTCTTACGTTTGTGAAGTACTTAGGATGTTTTTAACCGATATTCATTTGTCACAATAAACGAAATAAAAATTATTAAAATTGTTTTTTTCCTTATCAGTTGGCTAAGATTATGTTTTTTTTAATACGTAAGTATCTTTAATGCCTAACATACCGTATTCGAGTTGCATACAAATATAAACAGCATGCAAATTTTTTAATTTATTGCAAAACAAAACAAAAAATGCGCGCGAAGTTCCGCTGCGAATTGCAGCTACGCGCGCGCTTCACCGACAATTCTAATAAAAGCATAAACATTAACCTACGTAATCTCGATTTAACAGTAGGGGAACACAAAACATGATATTAACATGGTGATATTGAGATGTTTAATGTTAACTATGTGACTTATGTTGACCATAAAAGTACTTATTCCAACCCTACCCGATTACTTGGTACCTTTTATATATTTTTTTTTTATTGAATTCTCAATTTTTATTATTTATTTCTCATGTTACTACCTACGGAACAAGTAAAAGCACTATGGGGGTTCAAAAATATTCAGTATTACAGCTCAAATTTAAAAACTATATTTTTAAACAACTGTAATTTTTGCACAGCGGTCTTATTCTTTGCCAATACCAAATATGCCATAACCACAAAAAAAATGTTGAAAATTGGTCTACCGATATTATTTATTTCGTGTTATTTGTTGGAACTTTAAACCGTTTCTTATTCATCAATTATTTGTAAGAATGATAAAACCGTCTAACCCTACAAATTATTATCTACATTTAATTTGTCTCTTGTAAAACTCCTTAACGAAACAATTTTACTATATAGCGTGTAAGATAGCATCCTGGGAAAAGATAATTCAGAATCAAATCGTTGCTTGAAATGACTTTATCTGCGTTTGGAAGTTCCACTGGCTCAGGTAAGTACTGTGAGGTATTAACATGATTTTTTGTTACGTATTCAGTAATAAGCAGTGAGTGCTTGTTTATTTAATACTCAAGTTCAATGCTGATCCTCTATTTTAATATTATTTATCATTGTATTATTTCATCTGAGTATCAATTTTTCTTACACTGATGGGCAATACAAATAAATCGAAGTTATACACAGTATTTTTTGTTCAGGGGCCTTCTGATTGGCCTGTTCTTCTTGTTTGGTTACTTTATACTTATTACTAGCGTCTGCTTCATCAAAAATAACGAGCGTCGTAAAATTGTGAAGATTTTCCAAGCGATTACTGCAGATGCGGGGCTGGTACCGGGAGAGGCTTTTACTTCATTCCCTTGTTTTATAAGGGTAGAAAAGGAAACAATAGCACTCCTCCAGCGCCTTTGATCATCCGCAGAGAGGAGGGTTATATTTTAATACTAGTTTGAGGGGGTGAATTAAAGGCGATAGGTTACTTTACGGATGGGAGCGTTACGACAAGCACTATCTCCCGCACGGATCGGAAAATATTGAGTTACGATAAAAAAAAAACCCAAATACATAAAAAATATACTGTTTTATGATCAAACTAACGTCTATTTATTAAAATAAATAGTGTAATACAATACAATCATATGCCACTCATCTCACTAGGGCATTTGTATGTCGAAACGTGCAGCTTTACATTTATAGAAATAAAAAATACAAAACATAATATTAAAAATATAAACCTAAAAAATTATGGCAAATATTTTTTTAAATCAAATGTTTCTGGTTTTATTTTGAATCAGGTGACCAATGGCAAAGGTGTTGGTTACCCAATAAATGGTTTCAGAGGCGACGGTACTCAAACCCGCCTCTCAAATTGATAAATTGTTTGGAAAATTATTAACTAAAAATATCAAAACAGGTAATTAATGATAAGTAAAAAATATTGAGTAAATAATAGTAATGAATATGTAGCAAAATAGTTTTAATTTTATAGACAGATAAAAACTATCGATTCTGTTGTTATCGATCTAAATCTGGTTTTTCTATATATTTTATATTCAATTGGTATGATGTAGTAAAATAATCATTCAATTGATTTAGTTAGACAATGTTAGTTAGACGATGTTACCCGCATGAAGATTAATATGTACTTCTACGTAATATTTGACGGTTAGTTATGAGTTACTTGGACTACCTTGAACAGTGTTTTTTTGTGTGAGAAATACCTACACCTCCTTGAAATGTTGATGTCTTGCTTAATTTTTTGTTAATAAATTTTGCCCCAGACACAATTTGCTAAACTACCTTGCTTTACAAAATAAATATATTTATTAAAATTAAAATGTTTAAGAAACCGTTAAAATCATAATTGAACTAGACGGTTATTTTAGTGATTTATTTTTTGGGGTATTATTAAAAACTGTTCTTATTCAATCAAAACTCTTGGTATGATTTAAGATTTTCACGGCCAAAAGTATTTTTGTTATTTGTTTTTGGGGTATTATGCCGTGTTGCGCTAACTCCTTCTTTAGCCAACGTTTCGGACAGCATTGCAGTGTCCATCATCAGGGCAGATGTCTTATTTGAGGTTGTGTTAAAATGTGAGCTTAAGTATGAGGTTGTGATACCGTGTTGCCAGCTCCAACCCTCTGAGCTAACATTAACGTATCATTTTTTTATTTAAAGTGGTTTTCTTCGTTTAGCTCTGGTGTATCCGTCAATTACCGGATACCAAGAACTATTAAGCTTAGCTCCATCGTCTCTATTAATGTTTACGGGATTTTTATGAATTTCAATGGCTTCCGTAATCAGCCGTGCTCTATAAGTTTTCGGTCTCCCCAGGATTTCAGGAACAAATCCAAAGTAATGCCCGGTGTCAATCAAATGCTCGGCAATTGCCGATTTGTCAGGGTGGCCGAGTTTACAAGCTCTGAAGTGTTCCGAAATTTTTTTGGAGATAGTCCGCTCTGTCTGGCCTACATAGACCTTGTCACATCCGGAACAGCTGAGTTTATACACTCCATCTGTTTCCAGAGGAAACTTAGTCTTTGCAGACCTCAGTAAGTCCTGTATCTTTGTTGTTGTTCCGAAGACAGTCTTGATATTTTCCTTTCTCAAAAGCTTGGCAATTTTGTCTGTCACATTGTGCACATAAGGCAGGAAGGCACAGCCTTTCGACTCTTGTTCAACTCTGTCTTCGTTTGGTGCAGATTTGGCTCTTATGATTTGCCTTGTCTGACTTGCTGGGTAGCCGTTACGCTCCAGTGCATCGGTCAGCTTCGTAAGTTCCGCTCCGATTTTATGTTCTTCGCATATTCTGGTCGCTCGGGTCACCAATGTATGGATAAGTCCTCTCTTCTGCGCTGGGTGGTGGTGCGAATCAGCGTGTAAGTACCGATTCGTATGGGTTGGTTTCCTATATACAGTATGCCCTAGGCTACCATCGTGTTTCCGCATCACCTCCACATCTAGAAAGGGCAGGATTTTATCTTCGTTTTCCAGTTCCATTGTGAATTTAATTTTGCTGTGGAGAGAATTAAGATGGTCCAGGAATTCGTTTAGTTTCTCCGTTCCATGAGGCCAAATGGCGAAGACATCGTCGACGTAGCGCCACCATACTTTAGGGACAGCCGAAGCTGTGTCGAGTGCCACTTCTTCAAACTTCTACATAAAAAAGTTGGCTAGTACTGGCGATAACGGACTGCCCATCGCAACTCCCTCCAATTGCTCAGAGTTAAGTTTTAGTCAAGAACATAAAATCGGAGCGGAACTTACGAAGCTGACCGATGCACTGGAGCGTAACGGCTACCCAGCAAGTCAGACAAGGCAAATCATAAGAGCCAAATCTGCACCAAACGAAGACAGAGTTGAACAAGAGTCGAAAGGCTGTGCCTTCCTGCCTTATGTGCACAATGTGACAGACAAAATTGCCAAGCTTTTGAGAAAGGAAAATATCAAGACTGTCTTCGGAACAACAACAAAGATACAGGACTTACTGAGGTCTGCAAAGACTAAGTTTCCTCTGGAAACAGATGGAGTGTATAAACTCAGCTGTTCCGGATGTGACAAGGTCTATGTAGGCCAGACAGAGCGGACTATCTCCAAAAAAATTTCGGAACACTTCAGAGCTTGTAAACTCGGCCACCCTGACAAATCGGCAATTGCCGAGCATTTGATTGACACCGGGCATTACTTTGGATTTGTTCCTGAAATCCTGGGGAGACCGAAAACTTATAGAGCACGGCTGATTACGGAAGCCATTGAAATTCATAAAAATCCCGTAAACATTAATAGAGACGATGGAGCTAAGCTTAATAGTTCTTGGTATCCGGTAATTGACGGATACACCAGAGCTAAACGAAGAAAACCACTTTAAATAAAAAAATGATACGTTAATGTTAGCTCAGAGGGTTGGAGCTGGCAACACGGTATCACAACCTCATACTTAAGCTCACATTTTAACACAACCTCAAATAAGACATCTGCCCTGATGATGGACACTGCAATGCTGTCCGAAACGTTGGCTAAAGAAGGAGTTAGCGCAACACGGCATAATACCCCAAAAACAAATAACAAAACTCTTGGTATTCAATTAAACCTGCTGTTTTTTAATAAAAAACAACTGTTGTTATTCAATTAAAACTGTTGGTATTCAATTAAAACTGTTGTTTTTCAATTAAAACTGTTGTTTTTCAATTGAAAACTGTTGTCATTCAATTAAACTGTTAGTATTCAATTCAAACTGTTGTTATTCAATTAAAACTGTTGGTATTCAATTAAAACTCTTACTATTCAAAGAAAACTCTTGTTATTCAATTAAAACTGTTGTTATGTAATTTTGCTATTGAGCTGCTTTTCAAACCTCTTTTCAATTCAAACTGAAAGCAGAAACGGAAAAGAGCAATTTTTATGAAAAAAAAATCAATAAAATAAGTTTTTCGATATTATATTCGATTGATGAAATGTTATGTTTTAAAGAATGTTCTGAATTTAGTAAGTTTCGTGTTAAACAAATCAATGTTTGATCATAAACTATGAAACGTGCTACAGCCTTTTCTTATAAATACATTTTCAAGATAATTAGTATTGCTCTTACGAATATAAAATATGTCCAAAGATTGAGCAACTCTTAACGTAAAATTTTAAATTTATATTTTTTAATAGGTACGGGCTATCAATTAAATTATAAATTATCTTATAAAGCATTACTAGTTAGCTCGAGGGTTATTAGTTTTTACAAATTCATAGTAGAATGTGGGCCCTTTTAAATAATGTTTAAGTGGTACTCATTCTGGATAAAGGTTGAACCTAAGTAAAGTACGTAAGAAATATAAAATAAAAAATATTTTTATAATCCCAGTTATTTATAGATATCTTGGTAGTTGGTTTCTGCCGGAAAAATAATATTCCCCTTTGAACTTAAATTGGCAATTATTAGCATTCAAGTGGAGGAAGCACAGAGAATGCTTAGAAAAATATTTGTATTTAAATTTTTAACGTATTTTGCACAATATTCATGAAAAACGAATGTACAAAGAGTGTATAAAACTAGTTTTATTACTAGATACACGATTTTAGTATTGTTTAATTTTATCAAACAACCAAATTGAAATTCTTTGCTTTTGATTAATGGATATTACAAAATTTCATATCTCATCATGAAATTGACGTTTTGAAATGAAAATAATAGCATTAAGCTAGAAACTCTAAGCATTAAAGTTGTTCAAATTGCATGACAACAGAGCTCACATAAGCGAGTTTTAATTGAGACAATAGTTTTCCACATCCACGATCAGCTGTAAAAAATATTTAAATGTTCTTTTAATTATTATTTAATAAAAAAATTAAAGACATTTCCGGGTATTGCATGTAAAATCATTAATGTCATTTAACTTAATGAACATAGGAAATTATCCTTACAACGTCGTCTATAATTTAATAAACACTGCAGATGTTTTAATTTGTTTCTGTTTAAAACGAGGAAATTGCTTTTCACATATTTTTTTAATTTAATAAAATGTTTGTCATCACTTTCATATAGCATTATGCATTCTTCTTCCTAACCTCCCCATATTCTGGAATAAAGAAATCTTGATTATTATAAATTCCCTTAAAACGTACAAAGAATAATCTATACCTACCATATCTGCTGATAATATCGTTTGAAATTTCTACAATAGTTTATTACGTAATTAATTTCAAAATTTCGTACTTAGTTGGTTTAAAATAACGGTGACCGCATTGTTAAGTTTAATTATGTTACCAAAAGCTGTAAACCGTCGACAGATAATAATAATTCTAAAGGTACCAGGAGATTAATAAAGCATTTCTCATGTTTCAACCCTTATCACAAATTTCCTACTTTAAATATTCTCGTCTTCCACCCTTACTTATGTCTCTCGTTAATCGCCTTGTAAAAAGATAATTTTCAAGGCTTTAGCGAAATGAAACAAGAATCCTCAAACGTTAAACTAAAATTAAGGTAATTCAGGAATTGAGCAATGATGGTTTCAATTAATTCTTAATTGAACCAATTTATTAGAAACAAGAACGTTTAATTAGTTCTTGGGCTATCGACAAACTGGTACCTATTCAAAATGTTTCAGACAAAATTATAAAAGAAATCATTGAAAATCTCTTCTTTAGATGTAAATACATACTTTCAATAAATTAATGGATATTTTTTATGGGTGGAACGTGTTTTGTGGATTAATTGGAAGAACATTAATTGTAATTACTGCTTTTCTGGGAGTACTTTCACTGTAAAGATGATTTGAGCAATTATGTTTTTGTAAATGTTAAAGTTTTCTTTATATTGTTTTAATTTTCTTTATATATTCATTTATATAGGATCGGTTTTGAGACATTTGTCTTTGAAATTGAAAGGACATTACACCGAGAATAAGCATCATAAAATTATTATCTAATATTAACTACAAAGTAATATTTAAACGTTAACTATGTACAGTCATGAAAAATATCGTGTTGAAGTTTTCTGATAACCAATTTTTATGAATTTTTTTCAACCTTATTAACATTGCGGTTGATAAATTAATTTATTAATTGGTAACAAAATAAACGTCTCAAGCTTCCTTAATTATGTTAAACTCAAATGGTTTAAACAAATAGGTGAGCATCGGTAGGTAGTATTAAAAAAAACACGCTATATAAGTGCTATATAAGGGGGAAAGCATTCACTTGCATATCCCCGGTTTTAATCGACTAATTAAAGCGACGTTAAGTGCTTTTAAGGTGCTTTTCCGGTGGCACGGAAAGTTGTAAGAAAACTCCGAGGTGCTGGATAAATTTAAGAACCAGCCATTAGACCCCGGAAATTCCGCTATGGACCAGTTTGCATAGTGCAATTTTGTCACCCAAGAAATTCACTTGTTTGAATTTTTCTATTTTAACAGTGTTAGCTTGACCCATTTTACATAACCTTGAAATGGTAATGGTCCGTGTGCCTTCCTTAAACATTAGTGCTGGGTATAAAAAATTAGTGTTTTTGTGCATACACAAAAAAAATTTAAATTCATATAAATTTATTGTTTATACAGGAATGGTAATAATACAACATCGCAAAAACATATAAGAATTTTATATTCACCGTCAGATCAAGGGTTGGCGTAATAAAATATAACCATTAGGGAGCTTCAATTTAAAATAAATCACGTTGAAATATTAACAGCCGTTTTACTTTGATTTACCAGTAGGCTATGAAAATGCTGAGATTTTTGCGATGGACTGTTAAGAAATAAAACATTCAAAGGCAAAAACTGATGTTCATTAATAGTATTAATGTCATTATGCGAACGTGCCATATTTTTTTTTTTTAAATCCAGTAATGTTGGTCTCACTGGGTGGCTTTCCCGTGCTGAGGCTTCCATTTTATAATACAAAAAATATACATAATACATTTAAAGAAAATATATATAATGTTTGTGAAGAAAAAAAATATAAGATTAAGATAAATTTAAACCAAAAATATAGATTTAAAATTAAAGTAAAATAAAAATAAATAGAATTAAATAAAGTTAAAATCGGTATATTTATATTAAATGTTGTGTGTTTGTGAGTGTTTGATATTGGTTTTGTGTGTTACATGTAGTTTTTTATTATTTTTGGTTAAAAAATTTTTTGTAATATTTTCTTTTTGGTTCTTTAATCCATTTTGTAATTTTGTGTCTGAATTTATTTTTGTTTTCCTCAATTTTATTTTCAAGTGTTTGACTGTTGAATGCTTTTATTGCATGATGTTGATAGTGTCTTTGTCCAAAGCTTGTATTTACCGTCGGAGTTTTTATGTTTGTCTAACTGGTCTGTTAGTGATATTTTGTGTGTGTTGAAATTTTTTTTTTGTTCAATAATGTAGTTAAGTAGTGTTTTACCGCATAATTGGCGTATATCTAGTAAGTCACAAACAACTGTTGAATATTTGGTCTGTATCAGTCAGTCTATGTTTTTTAGTATTATCTTTAAAATCGTTTTCTGTGCGATTTTTATATAATCGATTTTTATTCGAATGGTGTCAAATGTTTTTGTGCTTTGACATTTGTGTTGTAAAAAGATAGAGAATTAGTTGATAACAAGCAATGGAGCGATAAACACCTGAAGAACTCGGAATTATTGTTACACAATGTCATTTAATGACATTTGCAAAAATTATGATACATTCACATTATGACATTACTTTTGCCCTATGTGTATGTAGGTCTAAAAAAAGATTGACATCTGTAGTACGTACACTAGAATAATTAAGGTCAAAAGCATGTTGAGTTCCTAGTGACTTTTTTGTTGTTGTGAATACCGCGCAAGAGTCCCAACTGCTCCCAACCGTCTGGAGCCAGTGAGCCAGTGGTTGAAGGTAGTGGAGAGGGGAAGGAGATATTGAAGAGAAATATGATCTCGTCACCAAACACGGATAAAGCCATTACAGACAACGTTTCAATTCTGAATGGTGGTCTTACACCAAGTCGATTCTTAGAGTATCTTCTCATCTGGAACGTATCGCGAAAAGACTATATATTATTTAAAATTAATCAATTGTGAAATAACACGAATTAATAAAAAAAAAATTGATTGTGTAAAATTTTTTGTGAAAGAATAGTTACAGCATATTTCATACCGAGAAGCATGTACCTAATATTCAATGATGAAATGCGAAAATTAGAATTTTTATGAACATGTGTTACAACGTCGTGATAATACCTTCGTTCTGCACTAAAAGTTTCTTAGGAAACCTATCTACTTATTCGTTAAGGACCCGCAACCCCGTTTTTAACCGGATTACGGATAGTTTTAAGAGATTCTTAATAAATTACCAATATTCAATGTAAGTGATTTTTATCCGTACCTACTACTTGTGGGTATGAAATTATGAAGTAATTATTCTTTCACTATTAATAATTAGGAACTACGCTGTTATCCGTAATTATTCTAAAACCAATCAAAAACTTATTATTTTATTGTTCAGCTTAATTTACTTAATAACCATTGACTTTTATATACCCGAGCGTCGCGTGTTCGATTCCTCGGCTGGCTAAGTCCTCCATCACAACACAAGCAACATTTTCGGCTTTCTGTGGTGGTAGTAGGAGATTTTTAAACATTGTTGGGTTATTCGTAACTCGGGAATGTTTGTCTTTCTTTTTAAAATTTTTTGTTTATTTGTTACAATATATGATCAAATATTTCAAGATATATATAGTTTTAGTTTTAGATTTTATATAGTTTGTCATTTTTTAAGAGTCTAAGGCCCAGTTGTTTCGCAAAAAATCAAATGCGATAAAGTTATGAATGAACACTCATTTGGTTTTTATTACTTTTGAAAGGTTCCCGTTAAATGCAGATTTTAAGTCCGTTTCGTTAAGCTTATCAACATTACAATTTGATAGAAAGCTGTATCTAGAATCGGCGTTTAACGGGTACTTATCAAATGTAAAAAAATGGCGTATTAATGGCCATTTGACGAAAATGTTACATTAATATGTCTGTCAATCAACAGGACATTAGAGAATTTCATTTATTTTTTCAGATTATTTAATAATAATGTTGTCGATCCGAAATCCGAACGTACTTTCACCGCCTTAAAAAATATGTATCCTTTCGAAGATCTTTTGTTCTGTGTTATGTTTCTGAAATATATAAATGTGACAAAAACACTATACCCTTCTTTAATGTTATGCAGTGGGCGGGTAAAAAGCTCGAATAGAGAAGATAAAAGCCTCCGGGGATGCAACTACTCTCTTCCATCTATATTCTATGTTTGAAGAAATTCAGCAAGTATCTTCGCATTTACGGAGCTTTCGAGTCTAAGATTTTTCATGCGTGCAAAGTATTCCCTTAGCCAAATTTTTTATTTACATTTTAGAGCTCCCTGCTCAATTAAAATTAAGATGAAAATATTGAAACTTCTGTCAGGTGCGTTTTTTTGCAGATCTGTTCGCCGAATAAAATGAAATACATAGGTGTATTTTTTTGGTAAAGCGTAATATACAAATCATGTCTTAAACATTTTCTAAATCCCTTAATTTATTTATTTATACTGAGTTTTTACAGACGATCTCACTTACGTGAGAATAATCCAGTTATAAAAACTCAATACAAATACACATACAAAGGCACATTAATTCTCATATACCTAAATAAAGATTTTTTTATATTAACTCCATACAGGAGGCCCTGAAAAAAATAATTTCCCTCAGGGCCTATGTCATCCTTGGGGATGCTGTGTGGAGGGTCTTTTTGTGGAGAGGAAGGAGTGAACATGAGTCTTAAAGAGTCCCATGTTGTAGGAGGGAGGAAACACAGAGGCCGGCAGTTCGTTCCACAGCCGAGCTGTTGAACTTAAGAACGAATCGTAGAAGCGACCCGTTCTCATGTGACAAATTTCAACCGTGTACAAATGTTGGGCGCGCGTTTGGCGTGTATCCCGACTACGCACCGTTGCCGAAGGGATCAATGACGCTAGTTCCTCAGAGCATCTTCCATTGTAATACCGATAGAACAAGTACAGCATACTTACCTGACGCCTGTGCTCCAAAGATTGCAGTCCGTTTGTTAAGATTGGGGAATCTATCAAACGGACCGCCCGTTTTTGCACAGAGTCAAGGGTTTTTTTCAGGTATTTAGGGGCTCCGGACAAGAGATGGCTGCCAAATTCGACAGTAGGGCGCACTTGCGATTTGTAGAGGGTCAGCAGTTGTGTACTATTAAAGTATCTGCGGGCCCTATACAGTACGCCCAGCTTCTGAGAGGCCAACTTTACTCTGGCTTCGATGGAGCCCCCGTACCTGAGCTGGTCACTTATAGTTACACCAAGCATATCAATGGAAGGCCTGTTCGGAAGATTGCTTCCGTTGAAGGAGACTAGATTATCATTTGGATCCTTTTTAGACGTAAAAGAACAGTAAACAAACAGTGCTTCCATATTCAAGTTTACTTCTAATTGAGGCATAGTAAAGGGTTAGAATTGATTGAGGATCTTTGAAAGGTTTGGTTATTCTGTGAATAAATCCCATCATTTTAAATGATCTGGACTTAATTTCACTAATGTGTAAATCATATATGAATTTAGAATCAAGATTAATTCCGAGATCTCTTATAGAAGACTCTTTCTTAAAAATAATCTTATTAATGAAATAGGAAAAATTCTTTATAACCTTATTTTGAGTAAAGTTGAAAATGTAACATTTTTCAACATTTAAGTGCATATCATTGACAGTACACCAGTTATTTTTAAATTTGATGAATTGTTCAAATTCTATTAAACACCCGTCATAAATTATGTTTATGATGGGATTTTTCATGAAACTAACAGCGTTCACAAAGTAAAGCTTTATCCATCCTTCGTTTTCCCAGTAATTTTAATAGATTTTTTTTCTTTATTACGTTGTATTATTTTTGTTTACATAATATTACTTGATTTCTAAATACACAATTTTATTTTGTGAGTTATTACATTATTTTCTAATGGAAGCTGGCGTTTGTGTTTTAGGGAAGTACTGCTTGTTTATAATAAAAAAACTGTACTTACAGTGATAAAGTAAGATATTCAAAATAAAGAAAGAAAAATATAAAATCGAAATGAATAAACAAAGGAAGTATAAGTATACTGAGACATAAATAAAAAATTACAAAAGAATTTAAATAGTAAGTAAATGTGTTAATTATTATAAACATTATTTACATGCATGATATAATATAACAAAATAAATATCGCTTGCATTATATTGCATCGGTTCATGATATATAATTAATCATAGTGTATAATAATACAAAATTATCTTGAATAGAATTTCTCCCATTTCCACAAAGTAAAGTGTACATTTAACACGTAATTTAAACATAAAAATTTGTGTTTTCTTGAGTCCAGGGCGTCCAAACAAAGCCGAAATTAATACCGAAACATCACAAATGCAGGTTTCGGTTTTAGCTAACTTAATAAAGATTTTTTTAAATCGATTGCAATTACTGGGAAAACGAAAGATAAGGATAAAGTTTTAATTTTTGAATGCTGTTGGTTTATTGAAAAATCCAATCGCAAGAATCACTTAAAATTTGTAGATGTACATGCTTTTCTGATAATTTTCATGTACTATTCGAGTGGCAATAAGATTGTTACTTGACATCGGGAGGTGGCAAAATCGAGTCGACTTAATTATGACAGTCCATATCTCCTTGCGTTTTCCCCCCTCGATTCTTCCTGACTGCACGGTTCCCTTTGCGTTTCAGTTTCCTAATCAATCAGAATTTTATGTAATTAATTCGTGTTATTTCACAATTTATTCATTTAAAATTTCTCAAATATTTAAAAATTTTCTGAAACGATTTCTCAAATTCCTCAATTTTAAATCATTCAACATATACAACTCTTACGACGAAATCGAGAAACATTTTCGAATCACGAAACTACTCAACAGGAGGATTGTCGCTGATCAGATGCTCTTGTATAAAATTATTAACTCTAAAGTTGACTGCTCGGAGTTCCTGAACAAAATAAATTTCCATGCGCCAATTCGATATAGCAGAAAAAATAATCTTTTCTACATTGATAGATGCAATACCAATTCCAATCAAAATGAATTTATGCAAAGGATATGTAATTTATGTAAAGGACACTTTAATAATAAATTTGCAAATATAGACACTCGTGCTGACATATTCACTGCTAGTTACTATCACTACAGAATTTCATTGTATCACATTCTAACTCATATTCACGACTGTTAAATTGATTGTACCTAATATTTTAATATTACTTGCGGGTCAACTTTTCTTTATCCCTCTCCTCCCCTTTCCCGTTCCAACCCAAGTCTATTTAAGTAAAGTTATAATCACATTTATTTTATTGCTGTTTATTGTAGGCATAATCCAGGTATATCGTTTGTTGAATTTACATTCGTATTATTATTTTTCTTATTTGCTGCTTTATTCTGTTCTTTTTTTCTATTTTTATTAAATATTCTAGTTTACAGGTTTATTTTTATGTTTCTGAATATCTATCTGTGAACATCAATAATTGGTCTGTTTTTTTGTAATCCTCTTATGCATATTGTATTACTAAGACTGTTTATGTTCCTCAAATAAATAAATAAAATAATGTAAGTTGTATTTACTACAGGTTCCAGTATGTAAGATTCTCTTAGTATTGCCCTGATGTAAGACCGCCTTTCAGAATTGATACCTTGCTTGAAATGGCTTTGGTAGTGTTTGGTGACCAGATCCGAATAGCCAGATAATTCCCCACCTTCCTCTTGACTATCTCCATCCCCTCTCAAATCAAAGTGAAAATTTTCTTATTAACAGGCACCGTTCCCTATCAGGTAACTAGATTACACATTCATTCAAAAAATATCAAATGTTCAGTGTAAAAAATTGTTACATTGGAATCTCGACAGTTCTTTACTATTTCGTGGTAGTTTTTTTTTCGCTGAAGAATGAACGAAATGTTTGAATTCAAAACATTTATTTTTTGATGGTTCTTCTATACTTTATCAGTATTCTCACAGGAGGCTTTAATAAAAAGGCTGACGCCTGAGCCCCGGACCGTATATCCACCCCGGTAAAGGGTAGAACTTCGTATAAATAAGAGATTCGGTAGATTTCCTTTTATATTGACCTTTCCTAAATCTTCCTTCGCTTACTACGTCTGCTTCTTTGTGGAGCTGTCATATCTCATTTGAGGAAATATGTACATGTACACGTGATATACTTGTGAATTTGGCGGTTCATATACACAGCAGCATTTTAAATGAAAAATAAACTGCTGTATTACTTTATACAATAAAATACCATGTGTGTAAAGAAAAGTATAACACGTTAAAATATTTAGCTTTCGTACATAAAATAAATTATAATATTATTGTAGTAAAAGCTTAAGTACTTATAGAGGGGATTGTATTTCTAAATTGAATCGAATCGTGAAAAGGTTAAGAACCTGATAACAATGTTTTATTTCAATATTAAAAATTAAGTACGGCAAAGTCACTTTTACGCGTTTGTCGGTCTGTAGTAGTAATAATATAAAAATAATTATACTGACAGTAAAAAATGAAAAATTTAATTTAATTTTAAAATTTCTGAAAAAATAAGAAAATATACAGATTACTAAAATACTAATAATTAATAAAAATATTACCATTTGTTATTTCGGCTACAGACATTATACCCAGTTCTCTCGTTCAAAATTTAGGCGTATTAGATCTGTCAAAGAATTTATACATAAAAATGCGAAAATCAGTCATTTAAAATACATGTAGGATTACGAAAGATTTTTTAAATATTTATATTGAGAGATCAATAGGATTTATAGGTCCAGTTAGAAGTTGTACCGAGCCGAACCCTCTGATATGAAAATATCTGGAGTCGGTGAATTATTTTCCTATTTGATCTCTGGTGATTTGACGTGTTGTTGGCTTTATTGATTATTCGTCCCTTTTGTCTTAAATTAATTTTAGAGTCCCAAGCTTCAGAACTAGAGATACATCAATTTTTCATATTCATAAATTCTCTGCTAATAACATACAAAACGCTTTTATGATCAGAGCGTTTTACTTATTTTGTAAGAATTTTAATGACATTGTGATATTTTCGTGTAATTTAAGAACATAACAAAATAAAGATTAGCTAATATTGAATACTTTTTAATAAAATTCTGCAAGTTATCATGTTGTTGCTGTGAATCCTGTTTAGTTGCATACCATTTTATAAAAAAATTCAGTCTATTTGTAGGTATATATAAGTAATTATTGCTGTTGTTTGGTAGTGTAGGGAGAATATTTTTTTTAGGTATTGTCATTTATTTTTGTTCTTATATCTTATTTTATTGTTTGTCTAATATTTGCAATTCTGAATTTCTGTAAATATTTTAGCCCACAGGTATTCGACCTTTTGTTTTTTTGTTATAATTTGATCACTATATGAAAATCAGTTATTAGCTCTTTTTTGTATTATTTATTTTTTATAGATGTAAAAAAAATCTTTAGTTTTCCTAAGTAAACAAATTACCTTCGGTTTTCAAACTAAAATGTTCGGATATTTTCTACTGCTTCTAAGCTACAAAGAGGAAGTTACGAAATGATTTAGCGATATTTTCATTTCCTCTTATTCCATTGACACAGTATGATCAAAATTAAAAATGTCCTCAGCATTACAAAATTTACATTTCAATCAAATCGAATGGCGATAAACGATGTTGGGCGATGAAAGAAGGAGAGAACCCGCAGTAAATAGGTCAGAACTCTAAGGTTCAGTTGGTTGGTTGGTTTTAAGTTTACAGAATGGATTTCATTCAAATTTACATGGAAGGCATTTATTGTATATTATATGTTCAGTGGTAATGCCTTTAAAATGATAGATAGTAAAACATTTCGTAAAATTGCACAAATCGACCAATAAATACTAGTAATAGTGACATTTAAATAAATAACGTGGAACAGATAATCCAGATGGTTTATTTTTATTGATGCGATTATTAAATTAATGTAATTTGTGGAAATCCATAAAAAATTACAGTATGAATTCTACGAAATCAACACACAAAAAACAAATAATTATATGGCTTCTTCAATATTTGCAAAATACTTCGTGGCGTCATTTAAATTATAAGCAACCAAATCTTATTAAGTCTACCAATTCCTTAGTTAAATTTAAAAAGTTAATTAAGATTTTTGTATTGACAGACAATAGTCTTAATATTTTTTCATCCTTGTCCTTTCTTAAATAATAAGATTTTATATAAGTCCCATTTGCTAAAAACTGAATGTCACCTATTATATCTGTCTTTATTATCTACTATGCTTCTTTTTTTGAATAATGATTAGTTATGGTTCAAATATTGTTACAATATACTGTCAAATTACCCATCTGGTAACACATCTAATACTATTTTTTCTTTATTTTTGTGTTTGTATGTAGAATTACTTTATGTTTGTGATTACTGCTATGTTTGCTTCACTCAAATGTAAATTGTTAACCTCGATACAGGCTCAGTCCTAGTGAGGTTGATTTTTATGTAAAAAAGGTGTTTTATGTATAGTGAAATGCAATAAATAAATAAATAAGAAAATAGAACACTTTGTATACACTACTTTTAAATGATAATCATAATCTACATGTTTCAAAGCAAATGATTTCCTTTTCAGGATAGTGAAAATTAACGAATTTAAAAATAGATAAGTATAGACAAATTAGTACATGTTGAATTTTTTCTGTATTAACTTATTTGTATATAATTGTTTAAAAAAAAATATATATTATTTAATTTTCACTATCCTGACGCAGAATCCATTGGCTTTGAAACAAAGTGTTTAATTTTCAAATGAATAATGATATATTTATCATTTTTTTAATTAAATAAAACTGCTTAAGAGTAAAAAAAATATATAGAAGTATTATTAATTCCTTTTGGACTTACTAATTGGAAAAAACATCCAGAGAATTAACTTTTTACATCTCCGAACGCAAACCCAAATTGAAAAGAGTAATTAATTACAAGGAAAGCGAGACAACTATTATAATGCAATCGTGGATGCCCCACGTCGCTTTAGGCAATTAATACGTGTCAAACGCCTACCATTTATTCATTCTCAAAAGTTGGCTGGAAATTCTTAATGTATTTTTTAAAATAGGTTTCGGAGCTTTATTTTGTCACGAAAAAATGGAAATTAATAGAAATTTGGCCTGATATCTAGTCGATTGAATTGCATTTATAATATTTTTTATGATTGCAGATTAAAAATGTAAATATTTAATGTTCGCAGGTTAAAGCTTTTTTAGAGCATGTCATGAGATATACATTTAGTTTTTTATTGCATGTACATTCTTTTACGTGAATGTATACTATACCCCTGGGATGTGTGGGGTTGCACTAACCTCTCTACGTTCAGGAATGTATAAATTAATTTATCGTTAATATAAGTAATAAATAACATAAGGTGAATACGATTTACAAAAATTGTCTCGATTTGTTGAAGATGACATTTATAACTAGTTTTCTTCCCGTCGTGGAAATATTTTTTCATTGAAAAAATCTGTTCACATGTATAAACTTAAACTCCCAAATAATGAGCTCTGGTATCATATTTATTAAATTATTATCTTTAACGTAAAATCTGTTCCCATGGATAAACTGATACTCTCAAAGAATGAGCTCTCGTGTAGTGATTTTTTTTTCATGTCACAGTTTTCTTTCCCTGGATTTTAAAGCAAGCATTTTCAGCTACCTTACCATGCCTACGTGATTGAAAGGTAAATGAAATTTACGAGCATTTCAATAGTCTCAGATTACTAATTGTCGATTAATTAACGCCATTACGTGTAACTTCGAGGTTTTTGTATAAACAATAGAATGGTTAACAATATGTATCATGTTTTAGGAATAAGTTCCTGTTATTCGATACATATTATTCTTTAACTTATTTATGTGATGACGTCTGATGCACTGTTTTTTCAAATTTTATTAAAATGCAGATGGAAAAACTCATATTAAGTACGTTCTCCTTCAACGAATTTACATTTTGTAAATAATTACACAAATTAATAGGGTGTGTTGCTTTGGCACGTGACAGCGCCCAGTCTAGCCTTCAATATCACCAACTCGATAAAAAGGAGTGGCTGCCAACATGCTTTTAATGAAATATTAAAATAAACAGAAGGCATTAATTTAGAATGGCGTGTTAACACACATTCACTTTCTAAGTTAAAGGGTTAAAATGCATAAATGTAGTACCTAACCCAAGAAGTTAAAATTTACTGGAGATGAATCCGCGACCTCTGAATCCGTAGTCAAGAGCCTTTCCCACTACCACGGAGATCGTAAATTAATTAATTTCAAATAAAAATCATCCTACCTTCAACTACCGACATGTTTTCCACACTTACCAAGAATCGCGTCACAAACTCAGGTGCTATTATCACAGGGGTCTAACTAAAAAAACGGTAGTGTTTTGAGTTAAGCTTGGTTTCGGAAATGCCATAAACATATTTATTAGTGACACGAAGCTTTATCTCGTATATATAACTGTTTTAAAAGATACAAGTGGACATATCAGTTGAACATACAGTTGGGCATATGAGCATTCCAATCTTCATTTGCTTTTATCTAGAATTTATCCTTTTGAAGATTAACTAAAGGGCCTTAACTAAAAAAACTAAGTTTTGTAGATGTGACCCTAAACCCACGAACTGTGAAATGTCATAACATAACATTTTAGGACAACACTTTTGAAATTATACACAGTTATCGATATTGTGATATAAACCAATTAACTAAATGCATATACGTGGATACATATAAGGTTCATTATTAGAATAAATATGATTTAATTTATGCGGAGACAACGATGAGTACTAGAAAATAAAATTAAAGGGAAACATTTTTACCTAATTTAATTTTTAATTGGGGAAGAACGGAAGTACATTTCAAACATGACTCCAAATAATATCGTTTTGATATTAAAACTTCTATTAATATACAAATTTTATATTTATGTTCCCGAAACAGCTTTATAACATCGCATCAAGAGAAGCTATTTGCAGAGACTTCCCGAGAATTCAGCGTTATTATTTCATGAATTTCATCAAAGCTTCTAATGAAGTCAAACAGGAAGGAATTGTCACATTTGAGGCTCAATAAACTATGCATAAAGTTCATTAGGGTTTATTAAGGACACAGATTAAGCAAAAGTTTGACAATTTCAAGGGGTAAATTACTTGCGTGAAGTATTCGCATTTTATATGTTATTGTAGTTGAGCGTGTTTCTTTAAAACTGCTTGTGGTTGAGGTATACCCAAGTCTGGGAAATATATTACGAATATATTTTACATACAATAAGTGCTAGTATTTTAGATTAGCTATTAGCCACCCTTTTGGAACTTCGAAACCAAAATGAGAGAAGGTTTGTTAATACATTTTTTAAAAGACAAAACATTTCGTGCACGGGACACCACAAGCTAAAAATTTGCTTATATAGATACCAACAGTACCTGCTGGTTTCACGTTTGGAATATTATGTTTGAGTATATCATATCTATCAAATATATCACCCTATTCATTGGACTGTGAAAAGGCAGAAGGGGATAGCTGTTATTTTTAGGAGAAAGTTCTATATTGTTATGTAATATGTTATAAAGCATAAAACACAGAATAGGTATGCCAAAATGGAATAAAGGCCTAAAAGATAGTAAAGAGCATTCACTGAAGTACAAATGTTATGTCGCGTCATGATGCATATTATTCACTTTCATTGAAAAGTCATATAAAGGCATGTAAGCTATTTATTCATAAAGAGCCCCTTTGATGGTGCATTTGACGCAAAGTAAAAAGGAAATGTGCCTCAAAAACATGTTTTTTGTAAAACGCGTTAGAAATATCTTATTAACCGCTACGAAGATAGAAATAAGAAAAATTTTCAATGAGCTTTAAATTATCAGATATATAGTAGAAAAGTAAGATATACATTATATTTGCATATTTTAAAGTTTTTCAATTTCAATTTCCATGTACTTTTACAAGTAGGTACCAACCTAAATATATTTTTTTTCAATTGAAAATTTTGATGTAATATCATTGGAACAATTGTCAAGCTAAAAATAGAATTTGGTTTATGTAGCAAAAAATCCCATACTTCAATGTTTATATGCATATAAAAAATTATGATTTAATTTATGTGATACCTCACCAGTGGAAAGTAATGAGGGAGGGGAAGGAAAGTAGTAGAGGAAGGTAAGAATGTACTGAGCTCTTCCGATAACTTAATATTCAATGTACCTACAAACGATAAAATTTGTAAAAAATATTCAATATTACCAGTTTTGAATATTACAAGGCCTAGAACAGTTCCCTGGGGGAACCCAAAATCCAGTTTTATAAATATTTTTTCTTAAAAAAAGGACAGGTTTTATCCAAACGGTGTAGCAATTGGTTAAATAGCTTACACTATAACATATCAGCGAGATATCAGACTAACATTGAAATCCTAAAATTTACCACAGATGTAGTACTTACTTAAAAAACCTTTATTTAAATTTAAACATTATTGAACAAATTCACATTTACGGCGCAAATTGAAAAATTACCTAAAACTACAACCAGATTCTATATTTGCTACTATATTTTACAATTCTCCATTTTTTATTGATAAATATAATATAAGAATATTTATTATTTATTTAATTATTATTTACAATAATTAATTATTTATAAGATTTTAATATTTGAGCTTGAATTCCCTCACCAAACACCATAGCATTGTCAGTTTATAGTGAGGAAAATCTTTTCTTTTTTTTTAAAACACAGTGTAATTGTCAAAATAATTTCTACATTTATTGAAAAAAATATAATAAAAACATTAAAAAATATAACAAGGCAGCACAATACTTTCTTCCCACTATTAAAACTACACACATTATATTCAAAAATATTCACAAAATCAAAATGTCAATTTTTTTGTTACATCATGCAAATTTGCAATAAAGGGATTATCCCTTCTACATTTTCAACGACGCCAACGTTTCATATTCCAAAACTTCCAAATAGCGGATTTGCTATATTCAACATCTGTCATTTTGCGGGGCTTTTTGATGAGTTTTAATAGGAAGTCGGTGTTGCCAGGTAGTTGAGGCTTCCCGTTAGCCGGGCGGGTACCGATAAGGTACCTGGTCGCATCTACTCACTCAATCACCCCTATCGATGGAGGGTGTCCGGTATGATGGAGTACTCCAATACCTGATATACGCTGCGGATTACAATTTGATAAATCAGCCCTAAAACTTTTTTCTTTTGCGCTGTTTTTTTAGATTTTCAGTGTGAAATATTTCGGTTGAATGATAAAATAACGAGTGCATGAAAAGTGTGCTTTTGATGATATCCACTCTTAATTTAATGCCATATATATATATATATTTAGGGTAGCTTGCGTAATGCAATGATCGAAATAAAATATATATTTTTTATTTGAGACCTAAACAAAAATATATTTGCTACAAATGTTGAACTCTATTTGATTAAGAACATCTGGCCAGCTTTTTATTATAAGTAGTGTTCTGGTATCTTTCCAAAACCGGATAGTTGAAAAGTAAATACATTGATATACACAATCAAAATACATTTATAAATCATGACTGGTTAGAAACTTAGTACTTAAAATTGGCAAATTTCGGCGAATAAAGACGAGAATAATAAGTAATAAATGCTATATTGTTAGTTTATTTGGGGCTGCAGAGTGTGAAGATTACCATGATCGTAGTCATCATCAAATCAAAATCATTTTCAATATTAAATAATTTAAATAATTTAATAACGAGGAAGAATAAAGTTTATTGATTATTATTAAGTTGCTAATACGTAATTAGTATTCGCTACCACCGTTTAAGAGTATAAACCTTACCTGATGATGGACACCATAATGATTTCAGAAACGTTAGCTAAAGAAGGAAGTAGCGCAAAACTGTATAGTACCCTTTATAATTAAAGATTTTTGAAACAAATTACCATCCACTTTTTTAGGAAAATATATCTCTAAAACTACCTACAAAAATACCATTTTCATATTTTCTGCATCTTCAATTTCACTTAAGGGAGGTAAATTCAATATTTCTTATAAATAATATTTGTTTATTATTATTATGGTATTATTAAAAAAAAATTGTATATGACACAGATTAGGAAAATAAATAAAACAAAATCTGTTCAGTACACAATGTGAAATGTGTTTTAGTGTTGTTTCAGTGGCTATTTTCTAGCAAATAAATGTCTTGCAACTCAAGATTCATCGCGTTCATTTATATTCCAGTGCACTTATTGTTAGATTGATGATATCAGCCAAATCACGTTGGAAGTGTAATCTTTCCAAAGAGGTTGTGTCAAGAATCAACCCATCACAATATGTTCGCATTTCCGATAAAAGGATGTGAGAATAAAAGCCACCCTACGAGATTATTTAGTACGCGCGACAATCTTCGTAAGAGGTTTTGTATATTGAATTTGCTTGCTTTGTTGAAGCATTGGCGGAAAACTTGACGTAGCGGTTTCTATATATATGTACGGGACGTTTTCCCAAAATAGTTATCGGTAGTCAATAATATTGACTTTCATTGTCATCCCACAGACGTTTTTTTTATCACTATGGATCAATATTTATTTATTTGAGGATAACGAAATTGATTGTATAGGCGTAACTGATAAATAATTTACTATTTAAACTCTAAACAGAGATCAAAGTTCAAGTTTCAATAGAAAATTGAGATACAAAAATCACGAAACTGGTGACTAGAACGGTTAACGTAAGTTTCTTAAGATCAAATCCTGGACTAAACATTTAACCTCATTCTTTTTATTTTTCGGAATAACTTTATTGAGTAAAACCTCAAATTGTAATATTTAATTATTGAAGAAAATATTAGCGATTTCTAAACGAAAATCTGAAACAGAAAAATCAGAAAAGGATACGGTCACATCTAGGACTCAAACCCAGGACCCTTGTCTTTCCTTGTGTCCCGGAAAGACAAGGGTCCTGGGTTCGAGTCCTAGATGTGACCGTATCCTTTTCTGATTTTTCTGTTTCAGATTTTCGTTTAGAAATCGCTAATATTGTCTTCAATAATTAACCTCATTCCTATTTTTATCAATGAGGTGTAACTGCATCTTACCATAACTCAGTGCTAATAAGGTCTCGGATTGTAGATATGAATGAAGAAAGAAAATCGTTCGATAGATTACTTTAATTCTAAAACGGGAACTATGCAAGAGATATGACGTCTCTATGCAGGTGCTCAAGTAGAAATAATTTTGAAATCCGCCGCAATAGTTTGTGATGGCAACGTATTGTTTCAGGGTCACGTGCTGATATGCCTTGCCAGTAACTAAAAGTCAAATGCGCGATAGCAGTTATTTTAATTAGTTAAGTTATTTTAGCTGCTTCCATATTAAAGTTATCGTTCTAACAGACAATATGTAAAAATAATACTTTGGATTCTGGGACTAATTAATGAAAAAATAATCAATATCGTGGGACATGCCAATAACGCAATGCACAAATTTTCGACGTTCTTTCTTGATTATCCTAGTTAATACTTGTATCATTAATATACCAAAATTAAAAAAAGGGGTTTTATTAATTTAAAAATTATTTAATATTGTTTTGACAAGGCAAGGCTAAAACCCTAATAATATGAACTTGTTATCAAGAAAAATAAAGAGAAAATAAAAATACTTAGTGTGGCGGATTTGTATTGCACACAATGCACACACTATATGTAACCAATATAATATTTAAAATAGAAACAATGATACTTAAGTATATTCCAGCAACAAGAACCTCAATGGCTCAGTCACAATTTAATTTTCTTGCTCCTAAAATCTTCAACAATTTACCAATAGAAATTAAGTCAATTGCCAAATACGACTGTTTCAGGAAGGCGCTTGGGAATTTTTTGATGAGTGAGTGGGATAGGGTAACCTGCTTCTCGTACTCAGATAGATGTGTATATATTGTTTACATGTGTGAGTAAGAAGATACATGTATGTAAGTATATGTATGTTGTGTGTATGTATGTATATGTATATGCATACATGCATGTATGTATGTATATATAATGTATGTTTGTACATATGTGTACTACTTTATATATTTGTGTTTATTTTATAAAAAACTTTGGCAATTTTTTGAGTTATTGAAAACATTTTCTTACCAATTTTCAAATTTTTTTTCGTAAATTTTTCAAATTCTACCATAATATGTTTACACTAGACTTAAATTCAAACTAACCATTCCTTCATTGGGCACCATGAAACAGGCAGCTGCCTAGTATGGTGCTCTAATGTATCTTCTCTAAATAAATGTACTAATCATGTAACATGTACTTACAAATAAAAATAAATAAAAATATTGTTTTATATGCTAGACTTACCGCACATATTTGGAAATATTTTTAATAAATATACAAAAACAGCATTACACAATAATCGCAGCAGGTTTTGCGCGTATTCATTTCAAACCCAAAAATTTAAATGTACTCACTCAACCGTGTCAAAATAAATTGAAATGTTCTGGTAATCGATAATTCCACCCTTAATGACAATAAATGTGTCCTTCGACGGGATGCTACTGAAAAGGTAAATTAATTGAGTTTCCGGTGAGTGTCATTTGCAATCGAAATTTCTATTAAGCCTTTTAATAATTTTGATTTTCATATTTCAATTAACTCAAATCAATCGAAATATTTTGCCTTTAAAATCATTGTTTTTTTGTTTTGTTTTTTAAATAAAAACAAAACGGATGGTCCTAGGTTGGTTTAGGGTTGACGCTCTTGACTAATAATCTGAAGGTCGCGGGTTCAAATCCCGGCATACCCAAGTAATTTTTATATCATGAATTTATATTATTTGAAAATTTATTAATTTAAAATAATATATAGTGTACTCGCGGCACACTGAAGAGTGGAAAATACGCTCAGTATTGTCCTGGTATAAGATCACCATTCAGAATTTAAAAGTTGCTTTAGCCGTGTTTGGCGAACAGATCTGAATAGCTAGGTACCTCTCCATGTCCTTCCCTCTCCATTATCTTCAGCATCACAACACACTCACTGGCGCCAGACGATTGGGAGCAGTTGAAACTCTGGTGCGATATTCACATTTAAAATAAATTATAAAATATATCGTATATTGGTTATCCAAACACATATTTGTGTAACTTATAATTGAAATCCTAAACTACAAAAATATATTTTTTTGTAGTTTGTAACGTTCCAATCAAATAACACTGGTCAACACATTTTTTGTCCCTTGAACGAAAGTAGCCAAATCTGACAGGAAATTTCACGCTGATTTCAGATATGTGATTAGTTTTTTCTATCACGTCAGGTTTTTATGGGTTTTAAGTTTTACTAAAATGTGTATTAATTCATATTTATTTGTGAGTTATCATTGATTTTTTGATTTATTGACCATCCATTCCACTTTTTCATGCTGCAAACATGAAAGAGAACTATGACAACATGAAGCTGCTGTTAACAAAAAATAAATTTGTAAAATACAAATGGAAAATATGTGGTGATCTAAAAATAGGGCTCCTACTAGGACTGCAAACGGCATATACAAAGTATTGTTGTTTTCTGTGCGAGTGGGACAGCAGAGACAGGAAAAACCTACTAGAAAGCACCTTAAACCTGGCACGAAGACATGTTTAACATGCTCCCTTAGTAAAATCTAAAGATATCTTACTTACACCCTTACACGTTAAATTGGGCTTGATGAAAATTTTTGTAAAAGGATGAAAATGGCATGATTTACTTAAAGCAAAAGTTTCCTGAGATCAGCGACGCAAAAATTAAAGAAGAAATATTTGTGGGACCACAAATAAGGGAGATCTTGACTGATCCGAATTTTATAACAGTGTTGAGACCAATCGAGCTAGCCGCTTGGTCAGCCTTCAAGAATGTTGTCGAGAAATTTCTTGGAAGTCATTAAAGTGAAGACTATATCAGCATTGTTTCTGAAATGCTCATGGCCTATAAACATATGGGATGTAACGTCACTAAAAATACACTTCCTTCACTCTCATTTGAATTTTTTCCCAGAAAATATGGGAGATGTCAGTGACGAGCACGGCGAACGATTTCACCAGGACATTGCGGCTATGGAAAAGCGATACCAAGGAAAGTGGAGTCCATCTATGCTAGCAGACTATTACTGGACCCTGCAGAGAGACTATAAAGATACCCACAAGCGCAAATCAGGAGCAAAAAATATTAAATTGAATTAGTTTGAAAATTTTTTCAGTAAGTACCTGTCATACTATGGAAGAATTATGTGAAAAAACTTTGTTAAATAATAAAAAAACCTGACCTATAAATTTTTTTGTTTCATTTCGCGTTTATAGATACTAAATACATATAAAACAATTAGTTTTGCTTAAGGGACTGCACTTAAAAAAATAAATGTCGACCAGTGTAATTAATGGACCGTTAATATATGTACTTTAAGCATTTTATTTAAAAATAATAATAAAATGTAAGCAGCAACACTCTATTTTGGACATTTTTCAGAGAAAGCCAAGACGATGATAAATTAGACGACGGAAGCCGATGAATGGACAAGGTGAAACAAGTCACTGGAACGGACTGGAACAGCTCTGCACAAGACTGCACTTAACCGAAAATCGATGAACGTGGCCATAGTTGATGCACGAAGTGGAAAGTCGGGGATCAGGAGATCTCAATGTCGTAAGAGAAAGATAATCACATTATCATATTTTTTTCGTACAGTCGCCACAGAAACCATTTATTGAATAACCACCACCCCTTCCATAGGTCATCTGAAATAGTTTGCTACGTTTGGTGACTTAGCTGGGGTGTTCGGGTTCTGGAGGGAGGTTTGTCTAGGTCTTAGCGGCGAATGCGTTTGCCCATTTACTGCGTATCGGGCTGAATCAGGAAAGACTTGTTGAAAGAGACCTTTTGACCCCTCCAGCCGGACTCTCTCAACCCATCGCCTTGCACCGCAGTGGGTGGGATGGATTCATACGTCCGTCACTCCTGGATACATTGACCGTAGATTCCTACCCACCCCTTAAACATTTCTCCTTTTCAGAACGTCATCTCATTCTTTTCCATAAAAAGATAAATCACATATTATCCCCAAAAACGACAGGGCCTTTTGTGTGGGATTTAATTTAAACAAAAGGAGAATCTTATGTATCTTTATGTATCTTTTTTAAGTATCTTTTCATGTATTTTCGTTTTAACATACTTATTTTAGCTAGTCAAATCCCGTATTCGTCTAGGATAACTTGAAACCTGTAAATTTGACTGTCCTGAAACGGGAATTCTTCGTAGTTGGACAGTCAAAATCATAAAATGTAATCAATATTATATTATAAAAAAAATAAAAAAATAAATCTTAATATTTTTTTGACAAGAATCGAAGACTTACCTGGTAAGAAATCTTATAACAACGTGAATTTACATACTTCTGTTCAACTCTAACTTATTCATTCAATTCAGATTGTAATATGTATGGTATCTTATGAAAAAACAATATCTCTGGATCACACTAATGCCAAGTTCACACGAATACAATACAGAAGACAGGAAAATATTGTCCTGTCCCATCTCCGCGAACAGCCTTTACCTCACGGGATGGGACAATGGGACAAAATTACAAAAAAAGTACAAAAATTCGACCGTAGTTCAAACGCAGAACGCTGCGAAAATGGAGAGTGAATACGCGAAAAAATTATTTCGTTTAAACCAACATAGCAATTGTTGGAGGATGAACTAAATAATAAAAGATATTCACTGAGCTTGAAGATTCTCACAAGTTAATTTCCATAGCAACAACAATTGCCTCCACCACGTTTTTCTGCACTGCTTGTCTTTATATGTTATGCAATCGATGCGCCATAAACTATAAAAAGTATATTTATATATACTTATCAATTTAGTGATCACTTTCGGGCTCCATTTATGCGACATTTTCACGAACTAATACGCGCGGAGACATTGGCGTTTGTCTTACTGTCCTCTTGGGAGCAGTAGTGGGAGTAAAACACTGTCCTGTGGAGACAGCTTGTCCTTCTACCTATAGGAAAATGTCTTGGGCCATTGTCCTGTCTTCCAAACTTCTGTTCAAACTAGAAAAATAGGTCTGGAGCTGGAACAGTACAATATTATCCTTCCTCGTGTGAACTAGGCACTATGCAAAATATCCTCAAAGTTTTTAAAAAATTGGTAAAAAGTAATAAAACTAAACAAATGTATTAACAATTTATAAAGTAACAACTGAAGGAGGCCAGTCGCACGGTGAATGGGACATTTATAGTACCAAAGTTAACCAACAAATTTCCCCTTTCTCGTATTTATTAGAGAGGTATGTGTACGTTCCTACTTACTACAAAGCCGAAGGTCAATAGTTTATTTTAAATAAATATGAAAATTCCTGGGTTAAAAATATTTAAATCTCCTACTACAATCAATAAAAGTGGAAGTTGTTGATTTTGTAGTGAATGAAGACTCAGCCAGTCGAAGAATTAAATCTACGACGCTGGATGTTTGGTTTAACGCTTTTAAAGCCAATTATATAAATTGAAGTTCTCTATAACATAAAACAGAGCACAAATCTTATTCTGTTATCAAGCTGCGGTTTTGAAAGACATTACGTCACAAGATATAGAGATGAATTTAACAACCCGACTTGATGTAAAATTTGTTGTTTAAAATTCTAAAAACGTACGCGAAACCACCGACGATTATTCATTTAGTGTCAAAAGTGTTATTGTGATTTGTTGCGTGATATAGTTGTTTGTAAGAAAGAAATATAAGATATTTTATCAATTGTTGCTTTAATAGATATGCTGGAGCTGCATTCATTCATATAGGTGATAAATTAAGTTCGCAAGAGCCCTTTCCTAAAATATTTCTAACAGCCTCAAATTTGTGTTTGAAATTTTTTCATCATAAAGCCAGTATATTGAGCATCGGGACAAACTTGCTAGAAGACAGATTTTCTTCGTGCAGATCAGCAAAAATGATTTTTTTTTTTATGCATGAATAAAAAATAAATAAATACGTACATTTTTTACAAATAAAACATCACTAAATGACTAAAAATTGACTTACACATATTACGTGTTAATAAGGCTCCAGTTATTTTTATTGATTTTAAATGCATAAAAACATATCTGTAGCATTCGAGAAGAATCCGTTGAATAATTTATAATAAGCAGCTCGACGCTACTTAAGTACGTACTTGCTACTTGCTACTTAGGTACGTATTTGCAGCCGAAATCAAAACAAAGCAACCTACCTGTTTCAAGTATCTACTCGCGACAATACTATCGCGCAGTCAGTCTGGGACATTACGAAAACTCGTCAGAAGGTTCGAGTCTGCCGCCTATGCATAATTGCCGCGCTGTCGAAGGTTCCCGAAACACACAGACCGAGCGAGTAGCCTCGATTTAGTTGCCATTTAACGTATAAATAAGCCCGACGCAGCGAGTCAGTCAGTCCGTCATCAGTCCGTCGTCATTTAACAAGAATCAACGAGTGTTAATTCGCGCTCCTCTTACTAGCGCAAAGGACAATATTCCCGGTTTTGCCCGTACCATCATGGACTCTATCGGGACATCATCTTAGCGCCTTGTCCAGATCGCCGTCCCTGGCAAGCGCTACTCGGATTACAAGCGCCCTGGTTCCAGTGTCTCTGACCAGCGCTTCTTCCACGCCACCATGACCACCACGAGGACACGCAGCATCCTCACTGGTCTACGCCGCTCCCGTTCAACCGCCTACAAGGTCCGCCGCACCTTCGGCCTTCCGTCAGCACTGGAGTATTGATTCCCCAGATCGCCAGTGCCTGACAATCATCGAGTCCCAGTCACCAGCGCCCGGCGTTGACTCACTGACCTGCGCTTGACCACCACACCATCGCAGCAACCGGAGTATTCAACATCTGTCCTACATCATCTCCTTGTCACGGAAACTGACTCAATAAACACAGTGACCTTCACGACACCGCTTTTTTTATTTTGTGCCTCACCATTGACCCCTAAAAAAAATTGAATGCAGCTTTTAAATTAAAAAAAACTGTGTAATTATATTGATTTGTAATCTCTAAAGTTGGAGAATTATTGGCTATTTATAAAAGTTGTTGAGTTGTCAACAAAACTCCGGCAGTATGCGTCCACCAGTTGAAAAGGGTTTTAGCAAGCGTTCGGAAGCGTCAACGGAACAAGATCTTTCCGGGCGCTTCCTACCTACTACCGCGCACGGCAAATGTATTATTTAACAATTCCTTGCCTTGCGCAGACAAAACATACAATCTGAGTTTGGTGGAAAAGGTGGAATTGTAAAAAATCAACTTGGTCGTGTGATGATTGTTACGTAATACAGTCTCCCTATTAAATTAAATAAGGCGTAGTTACCCCAACTTCCCCTCACAGCTAGTTGCGGCGTATTCAACACACGCGGCCAGGTGGTCAAAATACGTGATCGGCACGGACCACCCAGGCTGCTAGAGTCAACACGGGCCGGCCCTAAGCGCGCTTCGCCAGTGCAGAACCGACCTTGGTCAAAGCAACACTGTCGCTCGCGAAGGCAAAAAACTACTCGCGAACATAACTTGCATAATTACGCGATAACGAACGCGATCTCGTTCCAGTTTTCTAACTAGATGCATTTCGCTATCAATTACTAATCATGATTATTATCTCGGCTCAAACTAAACTCAATGGAGTCCCGTTCCCGTGTAAAATCCCGAGTGCACATCACCACATCAACAGTACCGCTGCTTTTGAGCGCGGGAAACCTGAGTCAACATGATGTACCGTATCTCAAGGCGAATCGTAAGCTTTCAACCTATCCCCTTTCTTGTGTTCAATTCTTGTAACTTCATGTAGAATCCACGCTTCATCCGGTCGTCGCCAATTTAGAGGAGAGAGTAGAAAGATCTATGTCACCCCTGTATTTCTTGAGATGATTAATATACCTTGTACCTTTCTACCCATTGTATTATTATGGTGTGTTAACCTTTTCCAACCTCCTAACCGATGGACGAGCTAATGATTAAAGGAACTGCCTACCCCTGATAGTACACGAGTCTCATCTGCCTACCTTTTTACTGAGCTTAGCCAACTAATTACCTGGTTCGACTCCGGGTTAACCAACACTTAGCACTGACGCAAAACGTGGGTTTTCTTTGGTTAATTAATCGTCCATCGGGAGGTCAAATTGGAAATAATCTTGTACTCCTTCACTCTGTTTTCATGCCTTGTTTTGTATTAACCTTTGTATAACAATGTTTTCTTCCAATAAATCATAGCTGTTCTACAAACCATCGCGTCAAATCTAAAACAACCGTGTCACATTAAAACTATTCGGTGTTAAATTACAAGTTTTACGAATCGTCACTCGACAAAATTTTAAGTACCGATATTCTATCACAAAGTGCGCAATCAACGTTTACTTCTTTTCGGACATCTCAAACATCACATAGTGATCCAAAACCACAATGGTTTACTTTCCAAGTGCAACTATTAGAGAGAATGAGCTACAATAATCTACAATTCAACAGTTTCAAATCTTGTACATGATACAAAATAATTCCTTGTTCGTGGAACCATAAGCCAGCATCGTTCTGCAAAATACACAACCAAGGAAACTAAAGCCCTTCCGTCATTTGATAATTCCGCTTTATATGTAATAAAGGTGGGTAGAGTATCCTTTTTGAAAGAAAAGTCTTGAAAGCCGACTTACCCTTTACATATAATTGAGATTCGCGATTGACGTAAGTCCCTGACGTTCGGCACTTCTGCGCAAATGAGCCAGTCGTTTGTCCAGTGAAAGGGAATTTTACGAGTAAATAACCAAACACTGGTTCTGCTTAAATTCAGACAATTGGTCACGAATCACAAACAAACCCTCCAATAATTGTTGAAAAAACAAACAATACTCTCTCGAAATCTGTACTTTGAAATTATTTTTTTCGGAAGAATTTTTTTTCTTTTTCGAAATTTTTTTTTTTTTTCACAAATCAAGGACTTTGAAATTTTTTCGGAAATTTTTCAAAAACGCACTTCTCAGGGACTTTTCCATCAAAAACACAAGGAAACAGCTGGCCATTTTTTTTCCATAACTGGGACTTTGAAATTTTTTCGGAAATTTTTTCAAAAACGCACATCTCAGGGACTTTTCCATCAAAAACACAAGGAAACCGCTGGCCATTTTTTTTCCATAACTGGGACTTTGAAATTTTTTCGGAAATTTTTTCAAAAACACACATCTCAGGGACTTTTTCATTAAAAACACAAGGAAACCGCTGGCCATTTTTTTTTCCATACTGGGGAAAAATTTCACAAAATTCTTCACCTACCACCACAAGCAAACCCCTGGTATTTTTTTGAAAAACAACCAGCCACACACTCAGACAATTCTTTTTCTTCTCACAAAGTCTAAATCAACTTCCACAAAATGAATCCTCAAAACAACACCTTAGGCATAATAGCCAACATCTGCTCTCAAAGTACTCAAAGCTTAGAAAAAGAATTAAAAGACAGGAATATTTCTCCTTTCAACAAAACCAAAAACGTCCTGATTAAGTACGCAACATTCTACAACAGGAAATATATTAGGAGACTGCAATTTCAACCCGGCAGTATAACAATCTCTGACACAAGCATACCTGCTTGCACAGAAATTAAACCACCAGTTATACCCATCAAGGAAACCACAAAACCCTTCGACCTAACTGGATGGAAAATTAAGTACAACGGTAATACTAACGTAGAAGATTTCATCGACCGAATTGAAGAAACAGCCGCGATACGCAACATTCCTACTGAGATACTACACCGTAACTTCATAGATCTCATCTCGCACGAGCTACTCTCCTGGCATAGAATCCACAAGAAAAAAGTAAATTCCTGGCCCGAACTCAAAGCTGCTCTCCTGAAAAGTTTCGCACCAAAAGAAACACAGCATAGGATTTGGAGAAGCATTAGATTTAAAACTTAATTTAAAATTATTTTAATATACAAACATAATTAATTAATTAATTTTTTTAAAATAGAATAGACAAAAAGCGACATCTCTTGTCAATTTCGCATAGTATTTTCTCTGCAGGTGAATGATAACCAAATTGCGGTCACCTGTTACATCTGTTCAGTAGATTCATCTGAGACATGATATTTCGTCAAAAGAGGTCTATTTAAGATAAAAATAATTAAAATATATATTTTTTGACAAAATAAAATGTCACAAATTCGACACTGTGTGTTACGATGAATGTGCTGATTCATCTCTATCATTAATAATTTTTCTCTCTTGTGAGCTGGTTGTTCCTTATAACCTTTTCGAGTGCAAATGCAAAGTGATTGCTGATTGCTGCCTGAAACCGAAGCTGATGACAAAAATAGAAGACCTCCATTTGTGAATGCCATTCTTGGGTGAGTTTTTCTGTTCATTTGTATTTTGGTGACTGGTTTGTTATTTTTCTCCCTGCAGAGATAGTTTATTAATCCACAATATATTTTTCATAGGGAAATATTATATTCCCTGGATGATCTGTGCTACCTACACGCCAGATCATCATCCATAAGTTTGGTCCTACGTAGCTCGGATATATTGCTAGCGAAAATTGATTAATATTTAGTGATTTAGATTTGGAAACATGATAAATGGATGTTCTATTCACGTAATTTTTTTTGGTGATTTAAGAAGTACCTATCAGTACCAATTTCTAGCATACATAAAGTATTTTTCTAGCATTAGAAATTTGCGTATTTTTTGGTAAATTTCATTAAAGCTCAAATTACTTAATATTATTTAGGTATAGTGAATTTAGTTTCGTTTTTTTACGTATTCTTTGGTAGATTCGAAACATATAATATATTGGAATTGTCGTAATTTTTGGAGAATTCTAATTTACAATACTTACAACATTATTGTATACTTTTTTTTGGTTAAGAATATTTTGTCATCTCATTAAAAATGCCGAGAATTACTGAAGAAGTTTCTGGAGATATTCAGGATAGAACGTTGACTCTTTTGACGGCAAAAAAGGAAAATCTTTTTTTGCGGATGAATGAATTGTATAATTTATCAAATAATTTAAATACCTTCGAGTCAAGAAAAAATGAAGACTTCATGACAAAGTCGGATATGATTGAAGACTTGAGAGTTCAGTTTGAAACTGTTATTGACAAACTTAACGACCGTCAGTTGACTTTGGACGACTCATTTAAACCGGATTTCCAACAATTAAATGCATTTGATGATATTTATTTGAAGGTCAAACGAAGTCGATTTAACCTTCAAAACGCGTCACGCAACGATTCGCGGGATCATTGTATTATTAAATTGCCACTTTTGGAATTACCATCATTTGATGGTAAAATGGGAAATTGGCCTACTTTCTACCAAGCTTTCAAATCTAATGTACATAATAATAGACAATTAACCGACGCTCAGCGTGTTCAATATTTAATTGGTAAATTGACACACGGCGCTTTAAAGGTTACTTCAGGCATTGTACCTGGAGGTGACACATACAATATAATCTGGAATGCTTTGGTAAACAAATTTCAAAATAAACGTGCACTAGGCACACATTATTTAAATAATATTCTTGATGCAAAAAATTGTACAAATACATCTGGCAGTCTTGATTTTTTTATTGAAAATTTTTCTGCATCAGTAGCAGCGTTAAAACAATTAGAGATTGAAAATTTAACTGATTTTATATTATTTCATTGTGCATTTAGAAAAATTGATTTTCAAATCGCACAGATTTTCGAGCTGTCAGTCAGGAATAAAGAGATTCCGACATATGACGATTTAGTCTCGTTTGTTCAAGATCAGGTTAAGATTTTAGAACGTTTAGGCAATTCAAATGAAGCCGGTAAAAAACTGCCCACTACGTCGTCATTTCGTTCTAATAAAAATTTTAAATCGTTCCTTGCTAGCAACGAGAATGTACCTCGGTTTACGGCTTCGCGCACAAATTGTTGTCTTGTTTGTAATAAAACTAATCATACAATTAAAGATTGCGTTAAATTTAAAAATATGAGCTCTTCACAGGCGCGTTTTGAATTTATAAAGTCAAAACATGCTTGCGTAAATTGCCTTAGTGGAGGGCATACAATAAACGCGTGTAAATCGGTTTTAACTTGTGAGTTTTGTAAAAAACGTCATCACACTTTGTTGCATTTTGGCAGTGCTGATGACAATGCTAAAACTCCATCAAGTACCCACGCACACACGTCGCGAACATCTACAGGGACATCTGAAAATTGTGATACACAATTAGAAGAACCTCCGCTAAACATAAATAACTCATGTTCCCTTTCTGTGAAAGCGACACATAATACGATTCTATTATCAACCGCGCAAGTATTCGCAAAGAGTAAAAATGGAAATAAAGTTATTGTTCGGTGCTTAATGGATAACGGTTCACAGAACAATTTAATTACTGTTGATTGTTGCAAGATCCTTAACTTACCAATAATTCCTTTAAACAATTCCTTTGTAAAAGGAATCGGTTCAGCATCCAAACCAATTTTGGGTTACGTTTATTTGGACATTGAGTCCCGCGTGTACCCGAATAATAAATATAATATTTATGCGCTTGTCATTGACAGTATTACAGATCAGCTACCTAATCACTATATAACCAAGGGTGATATGAGTTACTTAAAGGGTATACCTCTCGCTGACTTAACGTGGAATATTCCTGGATGCGTGGATATAGTATTAGGTGCACAACTGTTCCCATATATTTATTTAGGGAACAGGGTTGAATCTGGTAACGGCGAACCTCCGGCATTAGCGACTACTTTCGGTTTTGTATTAATGGGTGACTACCCTAGTAATGTGCTTAATACAAGTACGTCATTTTCGGCACTTGCGCTTAATGACTTAGTACAAAAATTTTGGCTGTTAGAGGAAATACCCAACATGCAATTTCTAAGTCCGGAAGAGACGGAATGTGAGAATTTATTTATATCATCCATTTCTCGCACCGTCGACGGAAGGTATTCTGTTGCTTTACCTTTCTGTAAAGACCCGAAGCAATTGGGTAATTCCCTTGCTACTGCTCAGCGCCGATTTATGGCTTTGGAGCGAAAATTTAAACATTCACCGGCTTTGCGGGAGAATTATAATAAAGTTATTCATGAGTACATTGAAAACGGTTATTTAGCAAAAGTTTCAAGGTCGGATATTACCGATGACGGATATTACATTCCGCATCACGCTGTCACTCGCCCGGATAAACCTATGCCTCGAATTGTACTTGACGCGAGCGCTAAGACACATACAGGATTGTCATTAAATGACGTGATTTATACTGGTCCGAATTTGCAAGCCGATCTGTTTTTGCTTCTGTTAGACTTTCGTCTTTTTCCCATTGCTATTACTGCAGACATAAAGCAGATGTATTTGCAGATTGAGGTTCCAAGCAAGCATCGCAAATATTTGAAAATTCTATTTCGGTTCGCGGACAACGATCCCATACAAACCTTTCAATTCAATCGGGTCCCTTTCGGACTAACAGCTAGTCCATACTTGGCAATGCGCACTGTTCGACAGTTGGCCCAGGATATGAGACAACATTTTCCGGACGCTGCCAATGTGGCAGAGTCTAAATTGTATATGGACGACCTGGTATATTCTATTGTAGATGAACCCAGTGCCGTACGTCTGTCGCGAGAATTGATCTCGTTGTTTAAGTCCGGTGCCTTTGATTTGGTAAAATGGACTAGTAATTCTTCAGTGGTACTTGAGAATCTTCCAGATTCTCACCGAAGCCCTGTGGACTTTACTGTTGGTTCTAACAATGCCGCTAAGGTGTTAGGCCTTTCGTGGGAACCAGCTGATGACAGCTTCTTCTTTACGTCTTCTTATGTTCAGGAGAAGTGCACGAAGCGGAACATACTCTCCATAGTAGCCCGCTTGTTCGATGTTCTCGGCTTGGTCGCCCCTGTCATTCTGTATGCGAAATTACTTATTAAGGAGCTATGGCTGTGTAACATTGGTTGGGATGATATACCCCCTGAGAGCGTTATTCAAAGGTTTTCGGCTCTCACACAGGAATTTCCTTTAATTTCGACAGTAAAAATCCCCCGCCATGTTGGCGTCCTAAAGGACAGTACAGTGCTCGTTGTCGCCTTCTGCGATGCGAGCATGAATGGTTATGGCTGCGTGATTTATTTGCACACCACTGATCTCTCTGGAAATATTTCAGTGAGGTTATTGTGTGCAAAATCAAAGGTTTCTCCCACGAGAGTGACAACTCTCGCTCGTTTGGAGCTTTGTGCCGCAGTTTTGATGTCAAAATTAATACGGACGGTTCAAGAGAGTTATCGTGCGCGTCTTTCTATTGCAGGAACATACGCGTTTTCAGATTCTACCATTGCGCTCTCCTGGATACATTCCTCACCGCATCGTTGGTCGGTGTTTGTTAGCAATCGTGTAGCTCAGTGCCAGGAAAATTTGTCTCCGGAAAATTTTTACCATGTCGCCGGTATTGAAAACCCGAGCGATTGCCTTTCTCGTGGCATGCTACCCTCTCAACTCGTTTCGCATGATTTATGGTGGAACGGCCCATCATGGATTCGCCACCCACCTTTGGAATGGCCAGTAAAACCGTTTCGCCCCACCAATACCGGTGAAATGCCTGAACACAAAGTTAATGTGCTCACTGCAATGGTTCTGGGTGAACAATCGGTTCTGGGTGAACTGGCCCAGCGTATATCCACTTGGGATAAACTACTAAGGAGTGTCGTTTATATTCTCCGATTCATAAAAAAGATATCACCTTCCTCTGGAATAGTCAATAATCTTGTGACTGCTGAAAAGGCTGTACTTCGTTCCGTGCAAAATGCTCATTTTTCAAAGGATATTGCTGCACTTCAGAAAGGCAAATTCCACTCCAAAAGGCTTCAGGGTTTGTCTTTATTTCTTGATGAGGACAATTTGTTACGGATCGGGGGACGCCTTTCTAAATCGGACTTACCTTTTGAGGTTAAACATCCGATATTACTACCTAAACATGACTGTGTTGTAAATCTTACCATAGATCACTTTCATGTCATGAACTGTCATACCGGTCCAGGACTTCTTATGTCTATATTACGTCAGCGCTATTGGATATTAGATGCTAGGACGGTTATTAGGGCAAGGGTGCGGAAATGCAACTGCTGCTTCCGCTCAAATCCATCACATCCTACCCCAAAGATGGCAGATTTACCTTCATATCGTATTACGGAAGCAAAAGCCTTCGTTCATACCGGTGTTGATTATGCGGGTCCTCTACGTATTACGCTTGCTCGTCGGAGAGGACAACATTCGCAGAAGGCATATATTTGTCTGTTTGTATGTCTTGTGACTAAGGCTATTCATATTGAGTTTGTCTCTGACTTAACTTCAAATGCTTTCCTGGCTGCTTTCAGCCGTTTTATTTCACGGCGTGGCCCTGTGTCGTGCTTGTATTCGGATAATGGTACCAATTTTGTGGGTGCAAAGGCACAATTGGATGACCTTTACAAGTTTTTAGTTGAATCGGAATATGAGCCCGCGTTAAAACGAGAACTCGCCAAGCGTCGTATCGAGTGGAAAATGATTCCACCACGCGCACCCCATTTCGGAGGTATGTGGGAGTCTAATGTGAAAAGCATGAAAACTCACTTATACCGAGTGATCGGAACTCAGCTTCTCACTTATGAGGAGCTTCAGACTGTGTTGGTGCAAATAGAGTGCATAATGAACTCTCGCCCGCTCACAGCCGTATCTTCCGACCCTGATCCGGAAATCATAACACCTGCGCATTTTTTAATGACTACACCATTACAATACTTACCTGCATCTATCCCGACGGGCAGTAAAATTAATTTCGCTCAGCGCAAACGATTATTGGATAGTATGGTTCAGTCTTTCTGGAAAAAATGGCGTGTGGAGTATCTGCACACTTTGCAAGTCAGGCAGAAGTGGGCTACCCCTGATCATCCGATTGAGATCGGAACTGTCGTTCTGGTGGGACAGGAAGATTCCCCTCCATTGAACTGGCCTTTGGGTGTAATCACTGAGGTCCATCCCGGATTGGACAAAATTGTTCGCGTTGCGACGGTGAAGACACGATTTGGGTTCTTCAAACGACCGGTTATCAAGTTATATCCCCTTCCGACTCAATAATTTGCTTACTTCTATTTTTTGTTTTTATTTTTTGTTATTTTTTTTGGTAGTTCAAATTATCTCCGACTATGCCATGATATTCCGTTACAGTTAATTGTACTCTTGTCAGTTGAACTTTATTAAGTTTATACTTTTCGTTCTGTTGAAAGCTTTTTTTTTGGTGACCTTCCGACTTGTGAATAGAGTCACTTGAAATGATTGGACGTTTATTTATTTGTACGTTGTTCTCTTACTTCTTTGCAAGTTCTGAGAACTTCCAAGGCGGGGAGTATGGAGAAGCATTAGATTTAAAACTTAATTTAAAATTATTTTAATATACAAACATAATTAATTAATTAATTTTTTTAAAATAGAATAGACAAAAAGCGACATCTCTTGTCAATTTCGCATAGTATTTTCTCTGCAGGTGAATGATAACCAAATTGCGGTCACCTGTTACATCTGTTCAGTAGATTCATCTGAGACATGATATTTCGTCAAAAGAGGTCTATTTAAGATAAAAATAATTAAAATATATATTTTTTGACAAAATAAAATGTCACAAATTCGACACTGTGTGTTACGATGAATGTGCTGATTCATCTCTATCATTAATAATTTTTCTCTCTTGTGAGCTGGTTGTTCCTTATAACCTTTTCGAGTGCAAATGCAAAGTGATTGCTGATTGCTGCCTGAAACCGAAGCTGATGACAAAAATAGAAGACCTCCATTTGTGAATGCCATTCTTGGGTGAGTTTTTCTGTTCATTTGTATTTTGGTGACTGGTTTGTTATTTTTCTCCCTGCAGAGATAGTTTATTAATCCACAATATATTTTTCATAGGGAAATATTATATTCCCTGGATGATCTGTGCTACCTACACGCCAGATCATCATCCAGGATTAAGTCTACTCTGTTTTCCATCAAACAATTCTCCAACAAAACTGTAGCACTATACGCCCAGAGAGCAGATCTCCTAAACATCAAACTGACAACCCCAGTCCCTGAAACAGAGCTAGTCCCTATCTTGACTGATGGCCTCTTAGAAAGATATGAGAACATAATAACCTCTCAAAAAATATCTTCAGTAGAACAACTCAAAGATGTCTGTCTACTATTGGAAAACTACCAAGATAAAATAAGAAACACCAAGCCTTCTAACGAGCCCCTTCTACCAAGCCTCGCCTCTCGGTCAACCAATCAAATCAAACCAGAGTTTAACGAAAAGAAGTTTTGCACTTTTTGCAAAAGAACCGGACATTCACAATCATCTTGCTACAAAAAAGCAAAACTTTCGTATACCCAAGACAACAGAGGCCACCAAAAGCGCCCCCGTGACCATTCTCCTCAACAGGACAACTTGAGAGAAATTTTCAAGAGATCAAGAAACAATCTTGAAAGAATACATCCTTCCAACAACTTAATTGCAAGACCACCTACAGATTTCTCCAAACCTCCGCCGAATTGGTCCAAGAGAGCTCCAAAAAACTAAGATCCAACCCCTCGCAAACCCATTCAATATCCAGGCCTACTGAATGGACCGAGTGGTTGAAACACGTTGCATATTTCAAAGAGGCCTTACAACTTTCTACGGTGAGCTGCACTCAAGCTAAAGATGGTCGCCCATACGCGCATTTTTCTGTTAATGACGTCGTCTTCTCTGGACTACTGGATAGTGGAGCTTCAGTTAGCTGCCGCGGCGGTAACGCCCACATTCCCTTTGTCAACAACGGATTCACAATCAACAAACACCCCGCTTTCGTCACCACTGCAGACAACAACACTCAAAAAGTCACAGGAGCTATTGTCCTACCTGTCAAGTGTGGAAGCAAATCATTTCCAATAAATTTCCTAATCGTACCAACCATCACCCAGAAATTTATTCTTGGAGTGGATTTTTGGAAAACATTCAACATTGCACCTCAGGTTTTCAACCCTTGCAACAACACCACACCCACCACCTCAATCAACGAAATCCGTACAATAATTCCGTACGAAAACCTTCACCCACCACAGGCCGAACAACTGGAAGACATGATCAAGAAATTTGAATCTATCTCGTTCGAAAAGTGTGGACTTGGGTTGACAAATTTAGTCAAACATCACATCAAGACAAATGGACCTCCTATCAAACAAAGATACTACAATTTGGCTCCCCAGAAACTAAAACTGTTAGAAAAAGAACTGGACGACATGCTAAATATGGGCATCGTGGTTCCCAGCAGAAGCGCCTGGACCAACCCCACACTTCTGGTATCCAAAAAAGACGGTTTCGCCCGATTCTGCCTCGACAGTAGAAGACTTAATGCCTGCACTGAGGCGGACGCGTACCCACTTCCTCTTGTACACGCAATCCTGGACAAACTACGCAACGCAAAATTCATCTCTTCAATAGATCTGTCCAAAGCATTCTGGCAGATACCTCTGGATGATGTTTCATGTGAAAAAACAGCATTTGTAGTGCCCGGCAGAGGAATGTTCCACTTTAAGAGACTCCCTTTCGGTTTAAAAAACAGCCCTGCTGAGCTACAAAGACTAATGGACAGACTGTTCGTCCCCGAATCCGACAATAATTTGTTCTGCTACCTAGACGACCTAATAATCATCAGCGACACGTTTGAAAAACACATCACCACCCTAGAAAAAGTATTCCAACAACTCAAGTTTGCCGGATTAACAATCAACCTTAAGAAATCTGAATTTTGCAAATCACGCCTACGCTACCTCGGCTTTGTAATAGACGAAAAAGGTCTAAGGACCGACCCTGCCAAAGTCGAAGCTATGACAAACTTTCCCAGGCCAAAGAACGCTAAAGAAGTTAAAGGTTTCCTTGGTCTCGCCGGATACTACAGAAGATTCATAAGGGATTTCTCCACAATAGCTGCCCCTCTTAATAAAATTACCGGTACCCGAAAAGGTGTCAGTAACTTCGCTTGATCTACTGAAACTGAAAAGGCTTTCACCTCTCTGAAAACAGCACTGCAATCTGCACCAGTACTAAACTGTCCAGATTTCAATCTGCCTTTCACCTTGCATACAGACGCCTCCAATGTTGGAATCGGCGGAGTCCTAACACAAGAATTCCCCGACGGCGAACACCCAGTGGCATACTTCTCTCGTAGTCTAAATAAACACGAAAAAAACTATGGGATAACGGAAAAAGAACTTCTCGCAGTCATGGACTCTATCCACCATTTCCGCGGCTATATCGAAGGCAGTAAGTTCTCAGTCATCACCGATCACAGCAGCCTAAAGTGGTTGATTTCATTAAGCAACCCTTCTGGCAGATTGGCCCGCTGGTCGTCTCGCCTATCCCAATACACCTTTGATGTCATCCATCGTAAAGGCGCAGACAATATTGTCCCAGACGCCCTCTCAAGAATAGAACTCGCCGCTCTGACCTCCGAAGAAGCAACACCAACTCCTACCACCAAAGACACTTGGTATTTAAAAACCTACGAGGAATGCAGAAACAACCCGCAAAAATTTCCCAACTTTATTATAAAAGAAGGCCGGTTATATCGTAACTGCAAACCACCACTGTCTATACTCGAGGACTATGCTTGGAAGCTAGTCATTCCCTCAGAGGACACACAAAAAATTATCATCGACAATCACAGCGGCCCCGGATCCATACACCCAGGAACTTTCAAAACTTATAAGAAAATAGCCTCAAGGTATTACTGGCCAGGCCTGTTTAAACAAGTTCGCAACTATATCTCTAAGTGCGACATTTGCAAAGCATACAAACATAGTACTGCACCCCCATCTGGTCTCATGAATAACCCCAAACGAGCGGACAGGCCACTACAATCACTCTCTATGGATCTCATCGGCCCCTTCCCCAGAAGCTACGCTGGAAACATGCATATACTTAGCATAGTGGATATATTCACCAAGTTCTGTTGGATCTTCCCATTAAAAAGAGCCACAGCTTCTGCAATCATAAACTTGTTAGAAAAAAACATTTTTATCCCCTACGGCACTCCGCGCACCATCATTTGCGACAACGGAAAACAATTCATAGCTCTGGAATTCAAGGAATTTCTGGCCAAATACGGCATAAAAGATATTTTCTATAATACACTTTACACGCTTCAAAATAATACAGTAGAGCGTTACAACCAGACCATCAACACGGCTCTGGCAATCCTGGTTGACAAAGATCAACGAACATGGTGCAAAAATCTGGAAAAAATTCAAGCTGCACTAAACAATACGGTGAACCTCACTACTGGATACACCCCTTTCTTCCTGAAACATGGTATGGAACAAATTGTCCATGGATCCTTGCATTGGGACGCTAGCCTCCCATCATCTTCTCCTTCTACTGATAATCCATCAGAGAACTACGCTCACCGTCTTGAAGAACTTTCCGCTATTTACAGCGAAGTCACAGATGCGTTGATACTTGCCCACAAAAAGAGTGCAAACAGATACAATCTACGCAGGAAACATGTTACCTTTAAGGAAAACGACACAGTTTGGAGACGCAACAACACACTCTCACAAGGTGCTTTGTACTTCTCTGCAAAACTAGCTCCTCGCTTTGTTAAAGCAAAAGTGCTGAGAAAAATCTCAGATGTAGTATATACCCTATCAGACGCATCTGGTAAACACATCGGTAACTACCACGTGAAAGATATTGTCAAACTAGGAAGTGTGGACACAATGGACACCACCTTCACTAGGACACTACACTCATAACTAACAAACTTTTGGCTCTACCTTTGTCCCACGAGATTTGGCCCTCGTGCAGACAAATAGCATGTCTCATCGCGTAAGTTTCTTATAAAAACCCGCATTTCGACCTCTGCAAGGTAACCTTCTCATTTTTTCTAAAAACACAGAAATGTCAACTGTGGTTTTTAATCATTTCTCACCCATACATGTACTACTATGCTCTTTTGTATAAACCTTTGGTTATTTTTGTTTCTTTGTCACACCTCACCGTGTAATGTATATAAATTATACTCATATTTTGTACGTATTCTTCTCTGGAACTGATCATTCTAGTCAAGAGACTTTTCTGCTTCCCAAACAATTGATGCTCCCGGAGTCATGACCCTGGACACTAATTGTTAGTCGTCACCATTCTGACACTTACGACACTAAATACATAACTATTTTTGTCATAACTACCACAAAAGTCACGTACAACATTGTATGTAAATGTTTTTTAATTCTCTCATGTTCTCTGTTATTCACATTGTTTTTTCACATTGTTTTTTCACATTGTTCTTTCACATTTGTTCGTCACATTTGTTCCATTGGGCTCCATCGTACATAAAACAATGACCCTTTGCAACATACACCCAATTGAGGTGAATTTTCTACCCCTGTAACTTGTAATCATAATGCGCGTGTAAATTCCAGTTTGGTATCGTCATTTGATTCAAGTTTACATAGGTGTAACAAATAAAAGTTACAATTACCTTTGTTTAAAGTTTTTTCAGTTTTGTCTAAAAAATTGAATGGCGCTCAACATTCCCATTTGCTCTAATCTGTTGTTTTTTTTCAGAATTTATAAAGTTCACAACATTCGTGTTCGTGGCAATTTTGGCAACACCAAGTGTGTTCCCCTTTTTTGGTTTGGTCATTTTAAGTAAGTAAAACCCTATCAGGTCTTAAATAAACCACACTACAAACCTTTTTGTAAGCAAAGAGTTAGTAAAACCAAGTAGGTCTCTTCTGCTATACTGTGTGTCTTGTAAGACATCTTTAGGCATATGTCTTGTATTATTGCCAACTTAACGCATAAACCCAACCAAAGGTTATGCCATCGTCTTTTTGATAATACCAATAGCCACTACTTGATTGTTTTTGACATTGTGTATGTATCTTTTTTCCGGTATTGAAATGGTACTTTTTTATTATTGAACGTTGATATGTTATTTTCATGATACATGAGAATGTTACAATATCCACCATGAGACGAAGGATCGTTATAAAATCTAACGCTATACATGAGAATGTTATAATATCTACCGTGATACGAGAAGTTCGTTATAATTACTTTTTTTACTGGCTCACATATACTGTGGCCAAAGAGATAATTTGTTCCATAAATGGTTATAAATATCTATGTTGTACCGTCCTTTCAATACTAGGGTTCTTTCGTAATTCGTTCAATTTCTACATGAGACGTGGAAACGTTATAATATTTACCATGATTCGTGCGAACGATACAATATCTTGTTGTTGTTTTCTTTAAATAAGTTGACACTATGTACTTGTTCTACCAGACGTAGATCATTTTACCCTGACTTGTCGCCCTTAATTGGGACTCTTTTGTAAAACTCATGACACTGAGGGAAATGTCCTTCACTGTAGTGAGATTTTTTGTTCTATTCAAACAAACAGAAGCTGTGCATTCAGCAATTTTTTACGCAAACTGATACCTGTGGACTTCTTGTCAAGCGGACCCAAGAACCATCCACTATCCATTGACCATGGACTAGCCATCAGCTTCACTGTTGGTTATGAGGTATCGTGTCGTGGGAGTTAATTGAGACAGTGACACAAAACCACCTAACTCGTTATCTGGGAGACGAATAAGAAAAACTCCCAGGTTTGTGAAGCTTGAGCAAGGGTCTGTCATGTTTTCACAAACTGTAGAAGATTAAAAACGACCCCTTATCTTTCACCAAATACACGTGAAAGATTAGATTGTTATTACTGTGTATTCTCCTTCACCTTTTCATCAAATTCATGTATATGTGTAAAGAGTTAGGAAATTTGCTGGTTGATATATTTCGTCCTCACATAGAGATCGAATTGAGAATTAGCTCAGTCACTATCAATTCTCGCTGCTCAAACCCTCCATCCTTCACCCTTCCATCAAACCCATGTACATTTGTAAAAGCTAGGAAACTTGCTGGTTGACCACATTTCGTTCTCTGAAAGAAATCGAACGGAGAATCAGCTCCATCACCAGCAGACCTTCTCGCTCAACGTTTTTTTTCTCATCCCTCATTATCTTTGAGGTTATTTTCATGAATCTGGAAGGTGTACCCTACGCACATAGCGTATCGTCTGTCTATAAGACAATCTTTATCCATGAAATTTGCTTCAAAAAACTTTCTTTTTCACCCCATTCCTAGGTAATCAACACATTTCTTGTAATTTTGAAAGTCGTAAGTTGTTATCGCTCAAGCGCTAACACCGGCCATGGAAGGCCAACTTCTTTCAGAAACTTGGTGTTACTACGTTACAACCACCTACCTATACCTTGTAAATCAATTAGGTAACCTCACGCCAGTCGTGATAGTTTTTGTCTCCCCAATCTCGGGATACTCATGGTATAGTCAGCACATTAGATCTCTCTCTACTCTCTCCTCTCTAAACAACGTTTTTTTGTCTTTTTGTCTTTTCTCTTGAACACAATTTGTTTCTCTCCAAACGTTTTTTCATCATTGGTCTACCAGGCAGGTAAACTTCAAGAATTTTGACTATAATAATAACCTGTCCCCGGATTAAAAAGAAGACCAGCAGCCCTCCTCATCACCTGCAAGCTGAGCTTCACTTCTTTGCCGCCTTCACTTCCATCACTCACTTCTCTCCAATCTCTGCGTACCAAAAACACCCGACCGCACCCAAATTAGGTGTGAGTCGTGCGTGCAGTTGCAAATCAAGTTGTCTCATCATTCAAAACACATTAAAAAAAGAACCAACCTTAGAGCATGCCAGCTCAAGGTTAGCTATGTTCCTGCAAATCATCAACTTGCCGTTGTGCAAATCAACCACTTGCCATTGTGCAAATCAACCACCAGCCATTTGTACAATCAACCACTTGCCGTTGTGCAATCAACTACTTGCCGTTTGTACAAATCAACCACTTGCCATTGTGCAAATCAACCACTTGCCGTTTGTACAATCAACCACTTGCCGTTGTGCAATCAACTACTTGCCGTTTGTACAAATCAACCACTTGCCGTTGTGCAATCAACTACTTGCCGTTTGTACAAATCAACCACTTGCCATTGTGCAATCAACTACTTGCCGTTTGTACAATCAACCACCAGCCATTTGTACAATCAACCACTTGCCGTTTGTGCAATCAACCACTTGCCATTGTGCAATCAACCACTTGCCGTTTGTGCAAATCAACCACTTGCCGTCGTACAAATCAACCACTTGCCATTTGTACAAATCAACCACTTGCCGATGCGCAAACTCAACATAATAACCATCACACGCATCAATCATCAATCAACTTACTGGTATTACTCCATGTTATTACCAACTTCATTTCACCTTGACAACCACTGCTCCACCACATCAGCATAATGGAATTCACGCTGGTACAACAACAGAACCCGGATACTTCTGGCCCTCAGCATCACCATCTCTCAACCACAACCAAGAAGCACAGTTCAATTTCTATGGCCCTAGTGATACTTGAGTGCAATCTCAAATGGGTCAAGTTACAGTGAAAGTGTAACTTTAATAACTTCAGTGAAATTACGTCTACTTGGTACTCAACGAAAACTACGCTCTTCAAACTTAGCTTACAGACCAATGAAATTTTAGAGTCAGGTTGTTGTTCTTGTCATCACTGCATAACCTTGTATGTTGTTCTTGTCATCACTGCATAACCTTGTATGTTGTTCTTGTCATCACTGCATAACCTTGTATGTTGTTCTTGTCATCACTGCATAACCTTGTATGTTGTTCTTTTCATCACTGCTTAAACTTGTATGTTGTTCTTGTCATCACTACATAACCTTGTATGTTGTCTTTTCACCATTGCATAACCATGTATTTTTTTCTTCTTTGTTTTTTTTGTAAATCAACACTTTTTTTTTTCTCTCTCTCTACTCCCCTCACGACAAGGTGAAGAGGATTTTTTAGCGCCTAAAGCTTCATTACCACGTCGCCTTTTACTGGCGGAGGGGGAATGTGTTACGTAATACAGTCTCCCTATTAAATTAAATAAGGCGTAGTTACCCCAACTTCCCCTCACAGCTAGTTGCGGCGTATTCAACACACGCGGCCAGATGGTCAAAATACGTGATCGGCACGGACCACCCAGGCTGCTAGAGTCAACACGGGCCGGCCCTAAGCGCGCTTCGCCAGTGCAGAACCGACCTTGGTCAAAGCAACACTGTCGCTCGCGAAGGCGAAAAACTACTCGCGAACATGACTTGCATAATTACGCGATAACGAACGCGATCTCGTTCCAGTTTTCTAACTAGATGCATTTCGCTATCAATTACTAATCATGATTATTATCTCGGCTCAAACTAAACTCAATGGAGTCCCGTTCCCGTGTAAAATCCCGAGTGCACATCACCACATCAACAGTACCGCTGCTTTTGAGCGCGGGAAACCTGAGTCAACATGATGTACCGCATCTCAAGGCGAATCGTAAGCTTTCAACCTATCCCCTTTCTTGTGTTCAATTCTTGTAACTTCATGTAGAATCCACGCTTCATCCGGTCGTCGCCAATTTAGAGGAGAGAGTAGAAAGATCTATGTCACCCCTGTATTTCTTGAGATGATTAATATACCTTGTACCTTTCTACCCATTGTATTATTATTGTGTGTTAACCTTTTCCAACCTCCTAACCGATGGACGAGCTAATGATTAAAGGAACTGCCTACCCCTGATAGTACACGAGTCTCATCTGCCTACCTTTTTACTGAGCTTAGCCAACTAATTACCTGGTTCGACTCCGGGTTAACCAACACTTAGCATGATGCTTAAAAACGTAACGACTAACCGTTACTATGACATTTTTTCTGATGTGCCTTCATGTTTACGAAACATTTTTTACAGCAAACATGAGTAAACTTGCCCTTAAACGTTCCCTCATACACTGACAGCAAATGGATAGAATACATGACTGTTTTTATTTATTTAAGGAATGTTTAAGTGCCTTTAAAATAATAAAGATATAAATATAGTTATAGAACAATTAATATTTTTAACTCTCCTTCAACGATATAATCGAACTTCAAGCCATTTCTAGAAGTTATTCAATTTTTTTTTCGCAATTGTTTCAAAAATTTTAAACACGTTTTCATCCCCTAAGGCAGGTGTGGCGAACCTAGGGCACGCGTGCCCGAGGTGGCACGTTTGATCACTTGGATGGCACACTAACGATTTCCAAGTTCAATTTTTTTTTTTTAATTTATAAGTTAAAAAAATATTTTTTTTTTGATTTGACCAGTTGTTTCAAAAATATCTGAAAAATCCAGAATTGGGTTATTTCAACTCAAATTTAACTTACGTTGCATTTGAAAATTTCATTCAATGTTCCCCGCCGAAACTGACAATTTTTCCAGAGAAATCGATAGGAATATTTTTTTACGCATTACTCATTGAAAAATATAATGAGTTACTAGACCTCGAATGGCTTTCAAAATTAATGTTTTTTACTGATTTGTGCTTACACTCAAATGAATTAAATATTAAATTGTAAGGCGTTAACAAAACAATTATTGTTATGTTTGATTTAATCAAAGCATTTCAAGCTAAATTACAAATTTTTGATCGTGACGTTGTATATAACACCTTCAAATATTTCCCAAACACAAAAAAACTTTTTGCAGAAGAAAAGCCAGATCAAATCAAATTAACACAAGAATTTTCTGTAGTTATTCAATCGATAATCAATGAGTTTTCTTCGAGATTCAAACAATTCAGGAGATTTGAAAAGATATAAAAATTTATTTTATATCCAGATACACTCAGATGACCTCAATTTGGATATTTTCGAGTGGCTAAATCTAGAAGATTTTGAAATGCAATCGAGTTTGCTATGGAAACAAAAAATTGTTGAAAGCGATCGATTAACGAACATAAATAATAAAAATGCAGAAGAAGAAATAATGAGAACTTGGAAAGCCATTCCAGAAATCTTTAGCGAGTTAAAAAAACTAGCGAGAGCAATATTATCAATTTTCTCTTCTACATAATATGCTTGTGAGTCATTATTTTCAGAAATGAATTTCATAAAATGTGATTCAAGAACGAGAATGACTGATGAATCCAGTTGGTCGTGTGTGTCACTAAAAGTGACGAAATATGATCCAGATATAAAGAATTTGTCATCGAATGTACAACAGCAAAAATCTCATTAATAAATAACTAATATGTACATTTATTGATTATGACTTTATTTTTATGAAACTCTATTGTAATTTTTAAGCTTATGAATAAAATTTGAAAAAAAAAACTTTTTTTTATTTAATCTATTTGGTTATTTTTTTTTACAGCTTGGGCACGCCTCACAATCTAGAAATAATATTTGAGGATTTTTGGCACGCGGGCCCAAAAAGGTTCGCCACACATGCCCTAGGGTATCAAAAATATATATTATTTACTTAAAACATAACATAAGTTGTGTAAACTTTCGATCGATAAATAGTTGTTTTCCGCTGCGTGGGAAATTTCGCTCTTAAATTAGCGTTTATTCTACAAAAGGCACAAAGTTTCTAATGACTTTCTTAAAAATAACAAAAACGTAATTCTATTCCAAACAAATTATAAAGTTTTCCCTAATTTTATTATTGAACGCTGATGGCCGCGACAGGTTGAAACTGGAACGGTCTAAGAATTATTTTGTAAGAAAGTTTAACAGTATTTATTATAATTAAATCATGCCAGTGGGATTTCACAACAAAATTTAATGACAATTTTAAATATCGTAAGTTTTATATACAAATTATGACTAGGTATTCACGGTAGACGTAATATTTTCAGAGTTCTTTTTATAACAAACTAGCTGACACTTACCTGGACTGGCTTTGCTTGGGGACTAAATAAATGTTTTGAGGTTGCAAATTCAAGAGGACCTGACAACAGATGAACCTTTAATAGGTGGAAATAAGTAATTGTTTCACTTGATCGTGTCATGTGAAATCCACATTTTTACTTTTGTTAACTGCATTATGTCGACTTTTATTCGACTTCCTATCTCATTCCTGTTCAGAGATAACGCTTTAAGTCTTTATCGAACGTCCCCGACTTCTTCTATCATACGAACCACTCTCTAAACACTCCTAGCACTAAAAAGAACAAACCTTAATATTTTCAGCTGAATCGGATGAATGGTATAGAAACGCGTACGGGACCAACAAAGAAACATCCATGTTTGTAAATATACAGATTACAAACATATGTTTGTACATATGCAGATTACAAACATAGGTTTGTAGAGATACAGATTACAAACATATAGTTCGTAAATATACAGTATACAGATTATAAACATCTGATTGTACATAATATACAGATTACAAACGTCTGTTTGTAAATATACAGATTTTCGCTGCTGTTGTAAGCAGTTGGTGATGTAATAATTAATAAAGTTGCTTTCCAAGCCGTTGATTGGAGTTCGATTCTCAGCCGTAGCATTTTTTAATTAAGATATAACACTTTTTCAAGTTTACGTCCTGAGGTTTTTAACGACGTTGGTTTAAAGTAAAATTAAGTTTAAAACTCTTATGAATTCATAGGTAATCTCATTGGCAAGTTACATAGTTTGTTCTTTAGTAAATTTCCAATAGTCAAAGGCAGTTATTTTGTAAATTTCTAATAGTTAAAGGCAGGGTCTTTGTAAATTTCCTATTGTTAAAGGCAGTTATTTTGTAAATTTCTAATAGTCAAAGGCAGTTATTTTGTAAATTTCCTATTGTTAAAGGCAGTTATTTTGTAAATTTCTAATAGTTAAAGGCAGGGTTTTTGTAAATTTCCTATTGTATTTTGTAAATTTCCTATTGTTAAAGGCAGTTATTTCGATCTCTCATAAGCGCCGATGTTCCAAAACTTTGTTAATTCGCCACCAAAGAAATATATACGGACCAAAGATATTAGATGAACGAGATGTGCTATGAGCAGTTCATACTGTGTGGAATGGTTTTGCCGAGTGTCGCCGGTTTTGTTCACAAATACTACTGCACACCTTCGCTTACGCCAAGGTATCCGCACTAATACATAGAACAGATTTCTGTGCGTACACGTCCCGATACCGTTCAAAGTACCCTAATTAGGTAGTACTCCGCCTACGGTCCGGCGGCCAACATAGCATATCTCGTTCTTCTAATATCTTTGATACGGACCCAAACTTTTTCTTCAGCCGTTTTCAGAAAAAAGCTTTCTCACCCATTTATTTATTTTTTAGATTAACTCACCTCGCAAAATTGAGAGAAACCACCCAGCTAAAAGATCTATTTCTTGATTGCAGAACTGCGATTTATTGTCGAGATATAAAGTCTTTCACGAATGTTTTTAATCACGGTGCTAAAATTGCATACTTAACATACTTAGTTAGTATTTTTGTTTTATTTGTAACTATATTATTATTAAACTCTTCTTTCATTGTGTAGTTTATTATAATGAATAATTATTTTATCAACAGTTGGAACAGTTAGAGCTGCTTTGTACAAAACATAAAATAATGAGGTTTTTTAAACATGTTTTCATTACAAACATTCTGAGGGCTAGTTGTGTTACAGAACTTAAACAATTCACATAAATTCAAAGTTATTATTTCAGCTCTTTGAAAGCAATATTCAAGTTCTATTGAACAGAACATGAATAAAAACACACAACTTCAATATTAACTTTGAATAAATAGCAATATATATTTTGTTCTGGAGAAAGAAAGGTTGTTTCGAAACCGGTCGTTGTTTATTAAAAAGTAAAAACATAGTAGTTCAAACAAAGTTACATTGTTTCGTTAATTTATAGTGGATAACTACAAAGTTATAGCTACTCTCAAAAGAATTATTATTTTTGAAATTTTATGAATTGTTCCAGTTTTATGAAACAACTACCCCTTAGTGTTTAACATAAAAATGAATGTTTTATGTACCTAATTTACATATAAGAATTATTGAAAAATCAATAATTAACATAAAAAAAAATCAATACATTTTCAATACCTTGATCTGCTTATAAAACAAAGATTATGCCATTTTAAATGTGGCCTTATTGGCGTTCATTCTCCTCGACAATCCATAGATTCTCTTGCACTCTGAAACAAAGAAAAAAAAACACTATTATTTTATGATAAGGGTAATAGTGAATTAAAAACATTGTAAAAAAATCATTGGTTTCTTAACCCTAATCTCTGGGCCCAAGGAATTCAATATAACGTTCACAATCTGATTCTTAACATCATATTGCTTGAGATGAATGACAAAGTTATACCGCCTCAATATCTGTACGTCTTTTACTGGATGTCAATGTCTGTTTTGTTTTCGCTTGAAGCAGAGAAGGTAACATTCGCAAGTCTGTAATAATATTAGGAAATTTAATATCTGCTATAACAGAGTTTTTCCATGCCTGAAAGTATTATCATGTTATCTCCCAACAAAGAATATTGCTTGATCCAAATATTTAATAACTTCTGAAGAATTTATAAAATGAAATTGGTTAGTTGTTACTGAAACCATAATCTTTAATTAAATAGTATTTGTTTGTGCACTTAATTCTTCTAGGATTTTGATAGGATTTTCAATATCATTTAGAGAATTTATAACGGAAGTTTTTTTATTTATTTTTAATACGTCATATTACGCTGGCTAAACCTTATGAAATACAACAAAATAATGTACTACGGAATTTTATATCTTAAAAAGGCTTCACAACCTCAAAACTCAAGTCCAAGATCAACGTCAGTTACATATCAGCTAGTAACAATGATATGATTTGAGATTTTCATGGCCAAAACTATTATAGGGATTTATTTTGGGGTTCAACCAACATTTTGGACAGCATTACATTGTCAATCATGACAAATTAGCATTTAAAATTCACAAAAATCGCATTAATATTACTAAAAACGACGGGGAAAGCTCAATAATTCCTGGTATCCGGTATTGGATGGCTACACCAAAACTAAATGCAGAAAACCATTTTAAACAATATCGTTTTACCAGCTCTTAGAGAATCGGAACTGGCAACATGGTATTGAATTTACATATAAAGGGACCGGTCGCTGGACCCTGGATGCGTCTAATGGCCTCCGCCAACACGTTGGCGACTGCAGCCTACCAGCACCAAGCGCCACTCCTGAGTGAGCGCTGGGCCCAAGCTCACTCAAGACCACGCCCTGCATAGTTGTTAATTACTTTGTTGTTAATTTATTCTTCGTCATATATTTTTTTCAATTTCACATACCTACTGTACAAAAAATATGTATTTATATATGGAACGTGTGGGATCGCACTAACCTCGCCACATCCTGGAATAAAAAAAATTTAAAAAAAAAGGCACAAACTTCACCACAATCTTCGATTATGCATCTGCCCTGATGATGGACAGTGTAATGCTCTCAAAAACGTTGGATAAATAATTAGATAGTGCAACACTGCATAATACCCTAAAAGTTAACTTAATTACCAAATAAGTACTTTTGCAAAATTCAGTGAAGTATTATTTTTTAACTGTATTTACTATCCATTTTTGATGTCTGGTTAAGATATGAAAAAAATGAAAATATGTGATTTTTCAGCGAAAATATTGTTTGTCACCTGCTTTTCAATAGTTACTTGATATTTTATTAAGAACTTACCCATAGATGGCACTGGATATTAGTCTAATAAGTTACCCATAGATGGCGTTTAGCCATCGAGTATTGTAGAGACTGAGAGTGTAATTCTCAAGATGGGAACCTCAAGGTCGGGTCTATATTATTCCAACCTATTTAAGGAGAAGCTTAATGCAAAATCACTATTTTGAATAATCTTTATAACAAATTGGTTTACATTGTGAATAAAAAAATATGCTATAGATAAATTGAAGGTTTTCGTTTGAGTAGAATACAAAGAAAAATATAAATTTAAACTACTAAAAAATATATTTTTTCAAAAGAAGTGTACGAACGCGTAAAGGAAACAACTTAAAAAAATACACTATTATAGCTAAGATTATCTTTGACAGTTTCATTTGATTAACTTTTTTGGTGTCATATAAAATTATTTACAAAATAAATAAAAACCTGTTTTGTGCTTTAAACCGAAAGTTTCTAGACTCCGTTTGTCAAGCGATTTTAATGCCTATTACCTACAATATAAGGTATACCAAGAATATACACATTTTTGGTTTGAGCTTCCTGTTAATCTATCATATTATTAATGGTCAAGTGTTTTGTTGAGCCTGAATTTTATTTACTCGTAGATACGAACATATTGAACCTTAGAAATAAGTTTTCAGTAGTAAAATACCGAAGTTTAAACTGAAAGATAAAACCTTTCAAATAAAAAAAAATAATTCTCAAGTTACTAAATGAACACTTATGTTTTGATGGTTTACTTTCTCATACTCCTTTGTACCTATGTTAAAGCCAAATTGGTCAATTGCCTCTTCAGAACGGATGTAAATGTAATAACTGTTCATACATAATTTATGACTAGCGGAACGTAATTAGGTCAGGTGCAAGAGAGCAAGAAGTAACAGTGGAGATCAGAAGATATAAGGTTAGCCTGGGAATACACGAGGGTTTTCTGGAAACATGCTTAGTATAGAGTAAGGAGCTATACGTTCATTGGATCTAATTATTTATGACTGTATCATTATTAATAAGGGATTTATTTATTAATTTAGAGTGTTTTTCCAGTTATTCTGCTTTGAAAGCGTAACATATTGAAAATAATTCATGTTTTCTCGGAAATTAGAGTTTCTAATTATTTATTTATTGTTGTCAAGTTTAATTTGTGGAACTTCATTTTACTTTTATTTTTTTCTTTTGTATGTTCAACAATGTTGTTATTCAATTTATTAAAAAATGTATATTATGTTATAATGTATAGTATTAGTTATGTTGTTTTATTATATTATGGTGCGTAACAACTGTTTCTTCTTCTGAAGGCATAATTTGGGAGGCGGGTTTGGGTACCATCGCCCCAAGAATCATTATTGGATAACCAGCACCCGTTCATCCAGTGAGATGTGTTCAGGATGCGCCTGCCCCACAACTGCGTGGCGTGCCAGATCGGGTGAGGCTAATTTGGTAGATCTCTCGACCCATCGCCTTGCGCCGCAAAGGGAGAGATATATTCATATGATCGTCACTCCTGGACACTCTGATCCCTAGATTCTTACACAATCCTCATACTCCTTACCTTCCCAAAACTTTCTCTTCTTCTTTTCCTTAAAAAAACTATCTACACAGCATCCCAAAATATTAAATAGGCCCTGAGGGAAATTATTTTCCTTAGGGCTTCCTTTGGGCTTGCTATGATGTTAACGTCAAATATATAATTTTATATAAAATATATATTTATATATTATATATGAAATTGATCAGTTTGGCATCGATTTTTTTGAAGGCGAAACAGCTGTCACGGGTAAAAATTATTACATATCAGAACTTTTTCATAAATAGAATTTAAATAGATTAACTAAATTATTGAATGTGTAAAAGAAAAACTTAAAATTTATTTATATGTAAGGAGATGTGTTTGCAAAACTCTGCTTCAAATAAAAAAAGTCTAGTTTGTGTTCAAAAAGTTTTTGTATTAAAAGGGCCAAATTATTATCTTCGTTTCTTAATGCGTGTAGCATTATGTGACGTTTAATTGTTTTTTTTTTCAAAGAAATCAAACATTCCCGGGTTACGAATAACCTGACAATGTTTGAAAATCTCCTACTACCACCACAGTAAACTGAAAATGTTGCTTGAGTTGTGATGGAGGACTTAGCCAGCCGAGGAATTGAACACACTACGCCTGAGTGGGACCCAAGCGCGATGTCAACTCGGCCATCGACCAGTTTACATGTGTATGTTCGAAAGCAGGCATAGATATGTCCATACACCATAGATATTATAATTTATACAGACAATAGGATATAAACAATGTTATTAAATGGTAATGGTGTTGATATTGAAGGAATTATTTATTGGTTGTTTATAAATACCCACGACAAAGCTCGTAAATTGAACAAAAAATATTTTTGAAGTCACTTCCGTTCGTCGAACCTTACCGAGTGAAGAATCGTCGAACTTGACGTATGAATTTTAAGAATGTGAACAGTTCGAAGCTTAAACTTCCACTCAGCAGGAGAGCGCGAAAGTTAGGGTTAACTTGGTGGGTTGGTTATATTGGATAGCGATAAACCTCATGAATCAAAAAAACCAATCACTGTTCGCAGGGGCTTTCAAGTCACACGCACTCATGCAAAAAACATCCCTGTGTCACTAAAAAGGGCCTTTATGCTAATGTGACCTGATTGAATCTCCCTCCGCTGGAAATCTATAGGGTCCCGGGAATGGAAAATTACCCTGGTGAATTGAGTCCCTTATTCTCCTAGGGGAAGGATAAATAAATACCGATAAGGGTGGTTTTGGACATGCGTTTGTAGCTTTATGGCTGAAATCAGTATTCAGTTGTTACAGATCACGAGTTTTTATGGGTTTCGAAAATCCGATTTTTATTCAGCTTAACACGAAGAATGTTGCAAACTTTGAAATCTGAATTGATTCAAGGTATAATATACTACCTCATAAAAAAGCCAATGAATCCCATCCGCTAAGCCATTGATTTGCTTTTTGAAACTGAGGAGGGTGAAATGTTTTTTTCAAATGAATGTAGGAAGGGATGAGGTACCAATAAATGTGTATATGTACATTTATATAAGTATACATTTTTTTAGGCTAGCTGCACACGGGAGGAAAAATAAAGTTGGTAAGAATCTGACAATCAGTATGTTCAGGAGTGACAAACGTACGAATCCATCCCTCCCACTGCGGTGCAACGTAGTAGGTCAAGATATTCTTGCTGGAAGTCAAAGATCTCTCTCAACCAGTCCTTTCCGATCCGGCTCACGGCACAGTCAGTGAGCAGACAAATTTTTTCCCAAGACCTGGTCAAATCTCACCACATAAACCTGAGTTTGAACACCACTGCTTTATTCTTAACAAACCAATTGGAGCGACCTATGGCAGAGGTATTGTTTATCCAATTGTTATTGGTTATTCTCGCGTCCATAATTGTGAATGAAATAAAAACTCTACTTGTGTGAAGAATTATCTGAAAAACGATCCAATATTCCATTTGGGTTCAAAATAAAAACAAACTTTTTTTTTCAAATCTAAAAGCTTGGGATTCGCAAAACGCTTGTTTTTCAGTAAAAAATAATTTAACCTATGTATTCTTAAACTTCAGTTTGATTCAAAATTCTTCAGTTGGGCATTTTTTAAATTTTAATTGCGAAAAATAGAGGCGTTAAATAAAAATTAACGATGATCGCCTTGGCAAGAGCTTTGGATCTTAGCTCGCAGGTCACGAATCCAATAGTTGACGTTGTACAAATAATATAATTTAAAATTACGTACAACTCCATTAGTTTAATTTTTATTTATTTGAAATTAAAAACATTATTTTGTTTGAGAATGAAAGCTAATATCTTTAAAGAACTTGTGTACATAAATAAAAATAACGAAACATAATAATTGAGGTTTTAGTTCCGAGTTCATTTAAAATGCCCAATTAAAATTAAGGACTTGCAACCTTTCCCCGAAATGGAATACTTTGGTCGTGGTTCATTAAAATTAAATAGTATTTGGGCAATTTTGAAAGCCGCTGAATATAAATTATTCAAATTTCCCCTGCCCAACCACAACCCCTTCGAGTAGTATATTTTGTTTGTAAATTAGTATACATGAATATCTGAAATTCGGTTAATTATTCATTCTTATGTTAATCCACTTGTAATGTTTGACAGTTTCTCACGCACTAGGATCTTGAAAGAGTAATATTAACTGAAATGGAGAATTAATAAATTAAATAACTTCTTATACAAATTATAGATAAATAAAATTAAGGAGATATGTGAAGTGTAAAGCAGCATCTCGGTTTCACTAATATGATTAAATACTATGAATTTATTTCAGGCATATACTTAGAAAGCCTTATAAATGTGGTGAAAATTTAATATACCTAATTGATAAACAACCGTGTATGTGTAATGTTATAAACGTTACTAATTGAAAAGTAAAATAAAATCTAACGTAAAATAGTTCATTTTATCGATAATAAATCCAGTTCAAGGTATGCTGGATGGTATTTAAGTCACTTAACGGAATGGCTCCGGCTTACTTATCAGTATTGTGTATTCCAGAAGATTCCAATTTCCGACAGTCAAACCTTAGGTCAGCAACGTCATCAGCTATCGGAAGGTTGAAGGAACCAAAGCGCACACCAGATACTAAGTTCGGTGAGCGTGCTTTCGCCGTGTCAGGACCTAAAGCCTGGAATGGACTGCCACATGAGTTGAGAATGATAACAGACTCGACAGAATTTAGTTCTAAACTTAAAACGCACCTTTTCAGACAGTCGTATCCATAATTTCAGAAACCTCCACTTTCACAGTCGACGGCAATTTAAATTAACAAAATGTAAAAAAATACTTAAAATAAAATAAAATAAATTAAAATGATAATTAAAAATAAATAAATAAAAATGATAACAACTAACAATTTGTAGGTTTTTTAAGACAGTTAAAATACAGTTAAATTAAAATAAAAACTATAGCAGACTTAAGGTCATGCGATGACCAGTGTTTTTTGATATAGTGTCCTCTGCGTGCAGTTTTATCTTTTATAAGCATAAACTTTTTAATATAAGTGTGTTTGTCGGAAGTGACTTGCCAGGTAAGTATGTTTTGGTATCTTTTCTAAATAACAAATGTACATCCTAGGAAATAAATTGTACAGCGCCCTTGAGGTGATTTTTCACAAAAACGGCGCTCTACAAATTATCCAATTATTATTATTATTCTTATTATATTTCATATTCATCTTTTTCAGCCGAAGATTGTTATTTATCTGTTGTATAAACTGTTAATAATAATAATTCCAAATGGATTTTCGGAATTTTTCTAAGACATTTCATAGGTATGGTAAAAAATTTAGAAACAATATTTATTTTGTATTTTAAAATCACATTTAATTAAATGAATTTAGTAATAGAAAAAAGCTTACTACAGACATTTTTAATCGAAACGACGAAAAATTTTGGAGAATTAATAATTCAAAAAGTCATTTAATTTAAGGAATCCGTAACAAAAATGTCGCTTGACTTTTTACCTCACTTGTACAAAAAAAAATATCAAGGATTTTCTGTAATGATTTAAATTTATTACATTTCAAAATTTGTCTCACTGCTATTATGTGATTATTTCGAGTTTTTTAAGCTACCCACGCTACTAAGACATAAGCACATTGGTATAAGTGAAACAATTTAAAAAAGGAGTTTATAATGAAATAAGCAAAAGTATATAAGGAGATATGCTGTCAAGTATTTTAAATATGGTTCTGTATTTCGACGATTTTGTTAACTAATACTATTGCACGCCTTCGCCTACACTCGAGTGTCCGCCCCTTTCCAAACCTACACATGAAACGTGCCAATTACATTCACACTAATACTAGAACAGATTCCCATGCCTACACGTCCCGAAAACTTGCGGCATTAGCAATATTTACAAATGACAAAGGCTAATAGTGATTGCAAGACAAGAATTGTTATAAAAATCGATATTTCAATCAAAGTTTACCGTTCATTTGATAAAAGTTGTTATTCTCCGAACAGACAAAAAGGAATAAGTTGAGTGTGATCTGAACTCTGGACAGGTTTAGCTCAATAACCTATATTATGGATTGTTTCATACCTACAATTAGATAACTAAATTTCTTCCGTACAGATAATTGTTTTGTTTTGGCCATTAATGGTAATCACAATAACACACGTAATATGTGTTTGTGTTTAGTGAAAGTCCATAAAATGTAATTTTTTATTTATTTTTCGGAATAACTTTACTGAGTACAACCTCAAATTGTAATTTTTAACTATTGAAGACAATATTAGCGATTTCTAAACGAAAATATGAAACAGAAAAATCAGAAAAGGATACGGTCACATCTAGGACACGAACCCAGGACCCTTGTCTTTCCAGGACACTGCTCTAGATGTGACCGTATCCTTTTCTGATTTTTCTGTTTCAGATTTTCGTTTAGAAATCGCTTATATTGTCTTCAATAGTTAATTTTTTATTGTTTACTTATTTGAATTTATTTAGTATTTGAGCACCGCACAAGAGTTCCATCTGCTCCCAACCATCTGGAGCCAGTGAGACCATGGCATACCCGATTAGGGTATGTTGTGAGGCTGAGGGTGGTGGAGAGGAGAAGGAGATCGGGAAGAGGAAGGTGAGGAATTACATAACTAATCATATTTTGTCACCAAACACGGCTAAAGCCATTTCAATCAACGTTTCGATTCTGAATGGTTTTGCCGGGAGTTACACAGAGTTTTTTTCGAAATCAAATGTAGATAGTAATTTTTCTCTCGTTTTAAGCGTCAAGTGTGCGAAATTCCATCAATCTCGGAATAAAAAGGTATATTTGTTTAAAAAAATCCACGCCGAGACACTCTTCTAAAATATCCAGGGGTTAATGCTATACATGCCTATGACAGTTTTGATAAATTGATTTGGGTACCAGAAAGTACTTTATAACGTCCCTTATTTGAATGCATTGAATACCTATATCAGGTTCTCAAGATTGATTACATAATGTGGGTTCACTCTTATGAGTGAAATAAAGATTGTGGGTTCACTCTTGTGAGTGAAATAAAGGTTGTGGGTTCACTTGAGAGCTGTAAATAAGAAACATTATTCTTATCTAACTCAAAATCTAAAAATATGCTTTATAATAAATAGAAAACGCACCGTAACATATATAAGTGGTATTTTTAATGTAGGAACAACCTATGCACAAAGTTTTCGATATTTGTTGCTGGTTTGAAATCATTTTAGGCAAAGTGAGACGAGCAAATTATACTATGGCAAGTAGGAAATAAGTTTCCCCCTCTCCCCGTTGCGTCAATCCATTTTTATTTCTTTTTCCTTTATTTGGAAATCTGAAATAATGCAGGATTATACCTAATTTACGACACATAAAACTGAGATACAGGGTGTCCGGGATATACATTACTGTTAGGAAGTAAGAGCTTCACAGATGCACGCACAGATGGCAGTGCATAGAGCTTGCGTGGAAGTCCGCAAGATGGAGTCAGTGGCCAGTAGTCGCCAGGGTCCGTACGAATGCTCTCAGAGAATCTCACTGTGACAGATTCCAATTAGCAAGCTTCTAGTTGGGTCGATTATCGAGTCACCATTATAATACGTGGAGTATTAATAAATTCCTGATTAATATAAAGAACCATTTTATTATTAAACTCCTTCCAAGACGAGTTAGAGACCTGTTTGTGCGAACATAACAATTACCCAACAAAAACAAATAATCACTTTTCATGTGAAAACCGCACAAGAGTAACTGCTCCCGAACCCTCTGGAGACAGTGAGATTCTGGCATCCTCAATTGATTAGGCTAAACGTGGTAAAGTCTCCTTACTCAGCTTACTTCTCAACACGCACAAATTATTTAAACAGCACTTTGTTTCATCTAAATTACCACAATAAACAATTATTTACGTCAATTATGCATTTTAATTCTATTTTTTAAATCAAAGTTCATGTGTAAAAATAAAAAAGTAATAATATTTTGTATTTGAAAGGAAAAACATTGCGCTCAACAAAAATAGTACATTTAAAAAATTTTATATTAAAATATCGATAGTCTGTATTAATACGTAATCGCGTCCCATCACTAGCTTTAATGTACCGGCCATGGTAGCTTAGCAGCCAGCGCACGGGGGCTTACGTCAATAAAAACATTGAAAAATCATTGGCATGAAATGATACTCCATTGGTTTTGAAATTGACTTGGCGTTTCGCATTTTTACAAATTTACATTGAAAAAGAAAACATTTTTGTTGAAATTAATAAAATACTTCGTTTTTACCACTTTTATTGTTTATTACCAACATGTTTCATGAGCAATGCTCACTTCTTCAGGGTTTTTAATAATACTAATTATAAATAATAGACATAGACAATAGTGTCAATAGAGAAATAATAGACATAGACAATGGTGTCATTAAAAAATAATAGACAAAGACAATGACAACAATGAAAAGATAAAACGGATAGGGGAAAGAGAAGCAATATGGAACAATTTACAAAAGGAATAGGTTTAATATCGGATCATTTAAAAATAATTTTTGATTGTTAATAATATTAAATTTTGCATTCACACTCTTTCTAATCTCTAAAATTTCTAGTTTATCTAACTGCATGCCATTGACATTACAATGTATTAATTCTATTCCACTATTGAAGTTAAAGGTACTAGTTTCCAACAAATGGTTGGCAAACTCCGAGAAACTCTTATTGTTTAAAGATTTCATATGTTCTTTAATCCTTATTTCAAAGTTTCTCGAAGTTTTTCCTATATAAAAGAAACACAATCATTACACTTATATATTCCGGATTTTTTCATTTTTGAATCTCTATCTTTATTATTTACTATGTAATTTTTAAGTTTATTATTTGCATAAAATACAGGAAGAATTTCATTAGGTACATTTTTTGTTAAGGAATTAGAAATTTTATTATTAAAAACATTTATAATAAAACGAGGACGAACTATGCTCGGTGACAACACAAAATCCGTATAAACATCACGCTCAATAGACCGTGATCCTCCGATGGTCGGGCATACCTCACAGCATATCTCCCTGTATTATAATATCTTTGGTTTTACTCTATCGACTCATTTTCAATTTCTCCTTATCATCTTATACCACACCACTGGAACGGAAAATTGATAAACGATTTGAATTTTTGATTTACTCAGAGCTAAGACATTAACGGAAGCAATGGAAGTTCCCTTTATTACAATTACAGCAGTTTTCAAAAATGAACGAAAAAATATTGATGGTTTAATCTTTTATATAGAATTTCTTGTATGTACAAAAATGCTGTCTAGATATAAAAATAATATCGAAAATACAATTTCACCAGTAAAACATGTAAGTGGGTGGGTACTTATGAACATTGAGAAATATAATAAATTAAAAATAAGCCTTAAAAAAAAAACGAACGAGTAAATAACCGTATACGCACGCGTATGCTTGAGGAAATTAATCTAATAAAATCGTAGAATTTTACGCAACTCTGCTCTTCCCAAAGAAATATTAACATCCACTTAAATAAAGTGTACCGAGTAACTTAATAATAAATTTCAGTACACATATTAAACAAGATGAGGATCGTATAAGAGGATTATATAAATAACATATTTACACTTGAAACCTAAACTAAGAGTGTCTGGGTGGTGCCTACTTTAATAATTAATCTGAATTATAATTTGAACATGTAGCATTACATTAAAATATAATATCACATAGGTACTAATCTTCAAAATTTCATTTGAATGAATACGAAATATTACAAAGACTAGTGGGAATGAGTCATTGAATATATATATTTTTTTTATTACAAGATAATACATAACAAATTGATAACAAATTTATAATGTAATATTCCTAGTGAGTTTACAAAACTCATTTAGGGAAAGACAACATAAGATTAAAGACAAGACAACATAAATACATTAAAATAAATAAACGCAGAAGTTTTTATTACTGTACTGTTTGTTTGGGGTAGTAACCATTAATAATTTCTAACATTTTACTCCAATTATTACTCCAATTACTCTATTGTTTGTTTGGGGTAATAACCATTAATAATTTCTTACATTTTACTCAGAAATCAATTAAGAAATCAGTAATTCGAATTAAAATACATATCTACAAATAATATAAATGTATCGTCTGTAAGTGGGCTACCCACAGTTTGATAATGCCTTCAGAAGGCGAAACAGCTGTCACGCGTAATAATAATTACACAGCAGAACTTGTTTAAAAATAAACTGTTTTTATAAACCCAATAACAATATTATTGAATATATAAAAAATAAAAATTAAAATGGAGTTCTACAAATTAAACCTAATAACAATAAATATTATTAAATAATTTTACGTTTTAAATTGTTTATAATATTACCATTTTTATTCATTAACAAATCTTTTAATTTTGAGTCTGAAATGTTTTTTTTTCCTTCACTTTGTGTACCGAGTGAAAGACTGTTAAATGATTTTATTGACTATAATTTGTTGTGTTTAAAATTTGGTTGTCCAAAGTATTTGTCCAAAGCTTGTGCGTTCCATCGGAGTTTTTATGATTTTTTGTGTACGCTGGCCTTTAGTTTAAATTAGTTTCATTGGTAAAATACTGACTTAAAACACTAGTAATTGGGTTTCAATGAGAAATGTCTGAGTAGTAATAATGAAGTTATCGCGATAAGAAAAGAATCTGTTGAGAAAGACTTCGTAGAAACAGACTCGCTCACAACTCACTTTTATAGTTTTATATATTTGGTGGTAAGAATCTAATTCAAAATATCGTTATATATGCTCTCCTACTAGCCATTAGACTGAAAGATTTTTTTTGAAATATAAAACAGACATCAAGTCTTGGATCATCAGCCAAGACAGATCCATGATCAAAAATTTTATAAAAATCCCTACATAAGTATGTACTCCACTAGATGCTGATTAACAAATTTATCATTTATTATTATTATTTATTATTTTGTATCTTTTTCACAATGTCATTTAATGTAATGAAATATTTTATGTATCAAAAAATATGTAAACATTAATTCATGTATCAAATACGTCTGTCTCGACACAGGTTTATCCTAGTGAGACAGACATCGAAAAAAAAAAACCTGTAAAAAAACTTTATATTGATAATAAAAAAATAATAAAAAATATTATAAAACTCGTTTGTGGTGTGGAGACACGAAACGAATGGATGTTCTTTGAAAAGATTTATATAGATGGTGAGGTGGCGTATCCCTGCGAATTTGATTCAATTACGCCTCAGCGCAGGTATATTGAAGATTTTGCATTGAAATACATCGTATAGAATTGGTGTATGGTTACTAACCAATATTAACGTTTTAGAGTGTGCCACTGTTTATGAGAACCTTGCTAACCTTTTATGAAGCCCTCGTCTGTAAACCTGAACGTGGGTGTTAGTTTCTAACGCGATACACGATTTGCCTAACGGCTGAATTGGAAACAAAATACAGTAAGTTTGCGAAATAGTATTTGCATATTATATATTGTTCAAAATTATCAAGTTCCTACCGGCTGCGCCACTGTTAAGTAACTATTGTGTTACTGTTATAGATTATTTATGATGCTGTGTGTGGATCATCAAGCAGACTTCAATTAGACTTCGATATAGTTTATAATATTGATTAGACCGAGTACATGATGGAGAAAACGTCTTAACTAGCTAGAAGTTTGGATGTAAGAGAGGTTGATCTACGTACTACATTACTAGTTATACTGTCACCTGTTTAACTCACTCTGTACTGCCAGTGTCAACCTCACTACTTATTATACCACGATTTACAATATTAAACATTCGAGAAAAAAAAATCATGATACCTATCTAAAGTATATTCCTCATTCGTATAAAACTCAACGTTATTATAATATCAATGAATTGGATAACACCCTTTGAAATAAACTTTAAGTTTTTTTATTCGTTGTGCTTTTTTATAAAAGCCGTGTCTTGTAAACATAAGTTCACCTTTAACAAAAAATTTAAAAAAATACTAGTTTTTACCCGTGGCTTTACTCGCGTGTTTTTGGACAGAAACTATTGTTATTACAATTCTTTCACAAGTTTAACAGTAATTGAGTTAACAAAGAATTTTCCCACGGGAATAAAATGTTTTTCCGAAATGAAAAATAACATATGTCACTTCCCAGGCTTCTAAGTAAAAAAAATCACATCGATCGGTCGCTCCGTTGCAACGTGAAAGTAGGACAAACAAACAAATTAACACACTTTCGTATTTATAGTATTACCTATTTTTGGTAACCGGATAAATCATCACAATGATAATTCATCAAATCTTTAAAAAGTTATATAAAATCATGGAAAGTGATGAAACAAAAACTTCATTCACTTGGTTATGTAGCTTAGGTTAGGTTAGGTTAGGTAAAAAAAAAATTTCATCGTTTCTAATGACTTTATATCACTTTTTAAAAGTGTGTTGAATTGTCACTGTGTTGAGTTATCATGGAACCCTCTATTTGTACCTGCAAAATCGTAAAACAAGACAAAACATGTTGACCACTTCACCAAAAAACATAAGTTTTTTATATATTTTTTTAATTCCGCACAATAGTCCTAAAGAATGAACGTGGTTGATTGTTGATTGCGGTTCTCAAAAGTATGCTAGTAAGCTTCATTTTGCCAACTGGGTTGTTAAAATTGTGTATATTGTGCCAATATATTATAATTTTTAATGTGAATACTGCACAACAGTTCTAGATGCCCTAAGCATGGCAAAAGTATAAAGCAACACATCAATTCCACTACGAAATACTAGAAGTCGGGATTTATTTCAGTGCAGAAATTTTGGTACTAACTACCATATGTATTCCACATTGCTCAGAATTCTTATTGTAGGATAATAGTAATGGTAACTGGCAATACTGATAAAACAGTATATTATGTAGTAACGTTGTTAATTCAATCTTTCTCACCTACCAACTGTCAACTTGTAAAGACTCTATATTCATAGTATTTATAACTGAGCATAATTGGAGCAAAAGATACTAGTGGTTAAACCGGTGTTAAACCACCATTTAGCCATGAAACTTGCTTGAAACGTCTTTAGCCGTGTTTGGTGACCAGATTTGAATAGCCAGGTACTTCCCCACCATCCTCTTTCCCACCTCCTACCCCTCCCCGCTACCTTCAGCATCACAACATACCGCCATTGGGGATGCCATAGTCACTGGCTACAGACAGTTGGAACTCTTCAACGGTTTCAAATAATTTATTCATATATTTTTTTTAATTACTTTAAAAGCGTCTTGTGCGGGATTCTCACACAATCAAAGACAATACATATCAGTACATACTGATGAAAAATACTGACGCGTGTAACTGCAGAATGAAATTACTTATAACGAAAAACACGCCTTTTTACTAAACAAATGTATTTTAAACACTACTTTTACCGCATTTTTTTAAAAATATTTAAATAAAAACTAGTTTCACGAAGTTTTATCAATTTTTCTTAGATTGCAGTCGGAACCTTTGGTTTCATAGAGGTTTACATTTGATGTGATTAACTTCAAGATTTGAATATGGTGTTTTCTTTTTTTCTCTTTCTAAGACCGTTTGGATGATATTTCTAATAATGCCAGTAAGGGAGACACATAGTTTTCTTTGATACCATATGAACATTTCCGAAAACCAAACAAATTAGCCTAAATGGTTAAATTTCCAATACCACACTGTTTCACCATGATTACGAAATTTACGATGTTGTAAATGTTACATGTTTGCAAATGATACTTGCATCATATGTGCTGACAGAAATCTACAGAAAATTGAGAAATTTTTACAAACAGACCTAAATAACATAATTAAATGGTCCCACGACAGTGGAATTATTATTAACGCAAAAAAAAAACAAAATATATGCTTATAAACTCTCCATATGAAAGTTGTCAGGATAAAGAACTGCATATAAAAAGTCATTCATACGATTGTTTACACACAAAAAACCAATATCTGCCATGTAAATGCCCAAACATAGAAAAAGTTTACCAATAAACATACATTGGTCTTACAATAGATGTCAATTTTAACTGGTCAAATCACATTGAAAATGTATGTATTAGATTAAGATCCATATTAGGGAAATTTTATCACCTAAAAAACTTTGTTAATAAAAATATATTATACTGTTTATATAATGCATTAGCGGAATCAATTATAGGATTCGGAGTAAATAGTTACGGATTAACGTATAAAACGTACTTAAATAAAATAGAACAATTACAAATCCGTTTCCTAAAATTGATATCAGCCAAAAAAAAATACAATTATGTGAAGGCGATTATAAAAAAATGTTCTCTTTGTGTAATGTGCTCTCTATACATGATAGGGTAGATTACCAACTAACGCTAGATGAATTCTGGAATACAGAATACAAAAAACCTGTAAACCATAACTACCCTACTAGGCATAGAGAAGCACAAGTGTTTATTATTAAAATATCGCAAAATGTGTACGGAGATAGAACAAAAAGACATAAAATTCCGGAATTATTTATTTTGGAAGATTTAAAAAATGAGACATGTTATTCAAAAATAAAAACAAAAATTAGATCGTTCTACCTCCGTGAAACATAAAAACAATTAATATTGAGGATCAATATATCAAGTTGAAATTAAATATATTATTATAAGCTAATAAATAGAAAAAGTGAGAGATTTCTTACAATTAAACTGATTGATCAGTTTTGTAGGATCTAAGTAAGAGAAAATAATTTACAAATAAAAAAAACTGAATAAACACATTAAAAAAAAGAAAAAAGAAAGGCGGGTGGAAGTGAGACAGAACGTGTGCTTAGAAAATTTTCTAAGTCAGTTTTATTTGTTTCCATTAAAATTTATATGGAAGGCTTCTAGTTTTCTTCTTTATTCTATGCTTCGATTTATGATCGATTTTCGCTACTTTGTATTTCAAACAAATTATTGTTCGCGCAATAGTCCATTTTGAGAATTATTATTCTTGGTACAACTGAAACATGTTTTTTTCAACAAGGCTAGCTTCAGCACTCAACAGTGGCTGGTTTCAACTTTGTGATAAAGTTAGGTCTGTTTCATAAACTTCCATTCGTAAAACAGTGGTTTCTGGTAAGAGAAATTTCCAGAACATTTCCACAAGCCACTACGTAAAAGCTCAGTGGGCTTTTTCACTTTTGTTGTACCTAAAGGCGTTGCTAGATCATTCAAATGAAGAGTGTGTGTGCAAAATGTATCTTTACTTACCATAAATTAGTATTTACAACACATTGATTAAGGAAATTGTGCGAAAAATATTTTTGTATTTTCCAGGAACATAATTCTTATAAACTCTTATATACGCCCATGATTGTACATATATATTTGACTGAGCGTAGTGCTGTTTTAACTCGACTGATGGCATTTGTAGAGATTATGGAATATAGATTTCAGAAATTTTGACAAAATATTCATGTGCAGTTGAGTCATCGTTTGAATTCAATCTAAAATGTACGAGAAATTATCATCAATGTGTTTAAAAATGGAAGGATCGTAACTGTGCGACTTTTAACTTAGAACTAGTATTTTAACAAGAGACCTCGCGTCTGAAAAGTGTGTTTCTATTTTTCTCTTATTAAATCAAATCTTACAAAATCAAAATCAAAATCGTAAGTTTCGTAGGTAGGTACGTAAATACCCTAGATACATTGTTACCATATATTTTATGTAACATTTTTTTGAATTTCAGGCATATAATTAAACAATTTGTCCAAAGAAACGTCACTTTCTCAATGACAATACTTTTCAAATTTTTCTTCGTGCTGGTAGTTAAATCCGCAATATTAAAAAAAAATTATATTTATAAATAAAAATGTAAATCTTCGTTTGTTTTCAGTCTTCACGGATCACTTTGAAATTATAACAGCACGTTTATTAGAATTCGCGTGTGTTTTTATATACCTATATTATAGACGTCACCTGTTGGACATAAAAGCAACACGCGCAAAAAATCTTCACTGAACCATAGACAAAGTTATGCATCACACTCGAGGAGAGTACAAAACTTATTTTACCGGCTCCGGAACAATAGTTTGGACAGGACAGTGCATCAAGACACTATCACAGAGATAGATGGGCAAGAAATCTTCGCAAGATAGTGTCTTATCCCCACCACCACACTCGTCTGCGTTGTCCGGGTGAAACGCGATTTGACAAGACAGTAGGACAATAGCCAGTGGCTTTCCCCGCGTACGTGTCATTCTCGTGCACATTATATTATAGAGTATATATAAAGTCACTTCTAAGTCGTTTAGGATCATTGAATACAATCTCAGTGTAAATCTGCGTCCCATTCATTTCCTAATCCACAGTTATTTTTTTATTAATTACTTCGTCCTCCAACAATATCATCTTGGTATAAAGGACCTAATGTGTTTCGCGAACTCTCTCGTAAAGCGCGTCCTCGTGTATTACAGAGCATATGAGCAGAGACAGGATTCTATTGAATTGACTTTTATATTATCCTCGTGTGATCCTGGCATAAACCACCAAGTCAAGTAAGCATTATATTCAATGTATGGCTTGCTTGAATAATAAAGTAGATGCAGCAGATTTTCAAAAACGGAAACGGAATGTATCTACAATAAAATTTAAAGAAAGACGAAATGCAAAACTTCCTATTTAAATTAGGACTCTGTTACGCTCAGTAAATAATACATTGTTTTATTTTCCTACATTATTAATAATATATATGTGGAAATTTCCAAGTCGGTGTATTTGCCTATCATTTATATTTATGTACGAGCATCGCAATATATTAAGATGTTTCTTTTAGCAGAGACTTGGATACTATGCCAACAAAATTAAATGCGAATAAGACTACAAAGAAGAAAGGAAAACTTTATTGTTTTTAAAATTATTCGCATGACAGTGAAAAAGATAACTTTTCTTGACGTTGTTTCGTGCGTCACACGTTTGTTTCAGACACATTTCAACCTCAAAAATATTATCTTATTTAGTTAAGTGGTAGGTTTTCTGTTCTTTACTAGATTCTTAATATTTAAAAAATTCTCTAGCAGAATGTTATATGCTGGAAAGAGACATTTTTTCGGAGCAGAATTTCTTGACAGTGACTGTTTTTATAACAATTTGTATGAACATAAATAAAGAAAACAATGCAGGAATCGTTTCACAGCACCTTTCTAAAATTTGTATTCATTATAAAAACCCACTAAGCTGCAGTTTTTCAGCAGGTAGATCTCGTAATATTAATTATAACATTAAAGCACACATATAGTGGCTACAATATATAAAATTGATACAAAATACAAACACTCAAAGGCACACAGCATACTTATACACACTAATATGCAAATTTATACAATAACATGTATAAAACCAACGAATTCTAATGTATTTATAAACAATGTCAAAATAAAAATTTAAATTTAAATTTTTTAGGAGTTAGGCTGAAATCTGACAGCCAACTATGTACGTTATTGTTATTGTGATAATAATGTAAATAACTGTTATCAAAAGTGTATTTGGACAAGTTGTTTCGCAGAATTTAAACAATTACTCGAATTTCAACGTTAATTTTCAAGTTTTGTGAAATTCCTATTCGAGTTCTGTTGTTATGTCACTGTGGGCTAGTTGCTTCATAGAACTGAATTAAAAACAGAACTTGATTAGAACATTCACAGAACTAGAAAATTAACTTCTAAATTTGATAAATTGTTCTAATTCTGTGAAATAACCCGCCATTAAAAGAATCGTGTACTTGAGTCGGGTAATAAAAGAGTCAGAAAAGCAGAACAAGTAATAGACATTTTTTTATGGCAGTTCACTCTTTCTTACACCTGCAAACAAGGTGAGATGGCTTGGTAGGTAATTTTTTTCATTTTAGCTTAACCCCTACTAATAATCTACTGTGGATTTGCTTGTAGCTCACCGCACTTGCAACAAGCAACGTGTCAATTCTGAGTGGTGATCAAGGGCGATACTGAGAGTATCTTCCACTATGGAACGTGCTACAAATTTACTATTTTAAATGAGTAATTTGTGAAATAATACAAGTTAATCAAAAGAAATTTACTTGTGCACACCGGGATTTGAACCCGCGAACTCTGGCTTGCTAGTCGAGAGCCTCACCCTTCAACACCTAGGCCGTCAAAAAAAGCCGTTCAAAATACAAAGTTTTTTACGTAAACTTGACAAGGAAATTATGTATCTTAATATTATTTATTTAGAATTTACGGCACAAGTGCCATTTACATACAAAGTTTTTATTTTATTTTTTACATATACATAGTGCATTATTAAATTTTGATGAGAAAAATCAAAGAATTAAATTTAGTTAAAACATAACAAATAACAGTAAAGTAAGAAGCATTGACGATAGCCTGTTATATAGTGAACTCATTAAAATAAGTGGAGTTAAAATGTGTTATTAGTGGCATTAGTGCAGCTTTATACTTTACAAGGGAAATATTAAAAGTATCTGCGATTTTAGCATAAAAGTTCCCAAGTGTGTGCAATCTATTCATAACTGAGTTATATCCTGAGATTGTGGTATAATTGTCACAATAATACATACCAGATGACATTAATCTAATGGTAGGTACATGAAATTGAATCAACATTAATATGTCAGGGCTATCCAACTGATAATTTATAATTTTGTATAAAAATATAAGATCAATTTTTTTTCTTCTATAACTTAACTTAAGCAATTTCAATGAATATAATAAGAATCATAATCTATTGTTTCACAAGGAATTTCAAGCCTTAAATTAATACACCTCAAAAATTTGCGTTGGATTCTTTCAATGGTATTAATGTGATTATTAAAAACAGGTGACTAAATTATACAGTTGTATTCTAGAATACTTCTAACGAGAGATGTGAACAGAATTTTTAATGTGTTGATATTTTTAAAATCCTTGGAAATTCTTACTATAAAACCTAAAATTTTCATAGCCCTGTTAGCGATAGAAGTTTTGTGAGATACAAAGCAGAGTTTCTGATCAAACATTATGCCTAGGTCAAGTAATTATCCTAGCCGATCGTTTTTTGACTTGCAAACATATTTATTATATCTGTGAAAAAGCACGTTCCATGCCAAATGTAATAATTCCGATTTTCTAAAGTGATAGTTCTATATTTATTAACAGGAAATCCTCACGTGACTTGTATTTATTGCGTATAACGTTTATTTTGTTTGAAAATAATATAAAACACAAGAATATTTTTTCTTCTTCATCGTCTTCATTGTATAACATTGGAGAGACAAAAAAAACATTTCTCTGAATATTTTGTGGCTGCTTTACACAGTGAAGATAATAAAATATTTATTATTATAAATTGAAAAGAAACTCCTCGCAGTTGAAGGAGAAATAAAGAAAATCATAAATATTATTTAGTGTCCTTCAATAATTGAGTGACAGAAGTCGTTGAGGGATAACGTAAAATCGAAATGCGGCATCGTTTTAACTTGAAGAACTGGAACGGATTAGATGCCGCGCATCTGCTTCGGTTTGCTTCACACTTTCAAATGGTTCTTGTCAACCTCCGCTTGAATGTAGAACCACAATTTGAAGCACGCAAATGAATTCTCTTATTTATTATCGTGAATAAGTAACGGATTTTCTTTCTCAATATTTCGATCTATTAATGTAAACCATAGACATTCAAATTAATAGACGAGCCAATCAGAGAAAGGGGAACAAACCAAGTTGCACGGAGCGCGGGAGGGCGGCGTGACCATCCGACTTTCAGAGATTTGTCAATAAATGAATCTAACGGTAGACGTATACAGGCATTGTTATATCACTATTCAGTCCTAGAAAATAAATTTTGCTTACGAATTATTACTCTTTTCAATAATGGCTCGCAAATTGCTGATGGGGTAAAAAAACTTAACTACGCATCCCAAATCGGGTAAACAAAATTTCGGGCTTATTTCAAAAATATAATATTTGGTAAAACTATTTAGTTCTCCTTTTACAAATGAGCTATAATGTACCCACCTCACTCAATTTTGGCGTTGCTTGCCAGGCAATAATGAACATTTAAATCCTGCGCAGAAAAGTTCCACAATGGACAGCGCTGCAAACCTTTGCCTAATTTAGCGAACTTTACATTTCTGCGTATCTATGGGCGGGTTATTTTAATGTGCGCACTTTGGTGGTCAATTTTTACGACTGATGTCATAGTTTATTTAAAGCAATCTTGAACCCTCTTAGGGTCAAAAGTATGGTCATATGGTTTGCCTCCAGCTCGTTGAAATTTCATGTTAAGGCAAGTCTATGTCTTCGATGAGTTTAACAATGAAGTTTGTACGTTGTCCAGGCTTTATGTTTTAAATCTTATGAATGCAGTGACCTTCCTTTTGTTGTGAAGGTCGAGTGTGCAAAATTTCATCAATTTCGGAATAAAACTGCATATTTTTATAAATTTGTAGCCCGCCCGCCACCGACACATTTTTATTGACAGAGCGTAGCGAAGTCCTGTTTTGACTTGACCACTTTGAATTTTGGATGTCTGTAAATTTGTGAGTGATTTCCGTATCCAGTCAATCCTGTCAAGATGGTAGCCGTGTTTGATAGATCATTTTTATTCCACCAGATCGCATGAGCGTTGCAACTGTTGCAAACTGTCAAGTCGTGGTAATAAAAATTACGCATTCTACTGTTCACAGAACTACTAGTGAAAATAGATATCAATGAAGTAAAATAAAACTAGTCCATTTTTGCATTTTGTACCTATTCTAAAGCATGTACCTACGTAGATACCTATATATGTATGAGAGGTAACTTTTAGGGTGCTACTGATAACGTTTTAATATTTCCCACTAAACTAAATTAACCAGGATAGTTTTTAGTTTACATTTTATTTTATATTTGTATTACCTCGGCGCGGCCGTTTTCATTTGTTGTAATTTGAATTAATGTAAAACAATAAATTTGGAAATCAATTATTTTTATGGCTTAAACATTCGGATATAACATATATTTAATTCAAGCAAGCATTCCAGCAAGTTAATTAATTATTAAAACAACTAATGCGATCTCAATCAAATACCCCTCAAAGTCACTTTATTCAAATGGGTTCTTCATTTATAATATAACTAACAAAAATCAAATTCGTTTCGTGGGCTATACGCATTATTCCCAAAATCTCATGTAGACAGCAGCCATTCTCTTCCTCTTGTTTTGAAGGTCAAGTGTGCAAAATTTCATCAATATCGGAATAAAACTGTAGATCTGTACAAAAAATCAAACAAACGCAGAATAATCTTATTTAGATGCAATTAATTTATTTTGGAACTGAAACTAGCGGATTTTTTTTAAATAATTTATCGTGTTAATAATATTTACATTGTGTTTTTGTTGTTTCGTACTTCACGCAAAGTTTTACAAAATCATTTTTAAACAGTGACCTTCCTCTTGTTTTGAAGGTTAAGTGTGCAAAATCTCATCAATCTCGCAATAAAACTATAGATTTGTATAAAAATCAAAATACACCCCACGCGCCCGGCATCCGGCCGCCCGCTACAGACACTCTTATTTATAGATGGACGAGTAATTCGAGAATCCATTTTTTTTGTTACCGCGCAAGGTTCTTACAGCCCAGAGCCAATAGAACTATAACACACCAAATTGGGGAACGGAAAGAAGATGGAGAAACTTCGGAAATTTAAACTTTTTGAAAATAGTTACTTAATAAAATATATGGTAGCCATTTTTTGTTGCAAGTGGAGTGATTAGAAAAAATCTAATAATAATTCGCTCAGTATTACCCCTTTTTACATTAAATCCACACAGGATGCCTTGAGGCCGCTGGGGATGCTGTGTGGACGGTTTTTTTTTTGAAGAGAGGAAGTAGTGTTGAACTCAAGAACGAGTTGTGGAAGCGACCCGTTATCATGTGACAAGTGTCAACCGTGCACAAATCGAGGGCGCGCGTTTGGTGTGTTTCCCGATTATGCACCGGTGCCGAAGGGATCATTGGATAGACCCTGTTCCTGCATTCAGTCAGGTGACAATAATCCGGTGCGGCCGTCCCACGAACCACGTGTGCCTCTCCGGCATCATGAGCGGGACTGGGGAATGTTTGCGCGAGCCCCTTTCCGTCCTGCCTCCCTGCGACATGAGGCTCACTTCAATCCCTAGGGTCTTTGGGAGTATGTGCCTTCTCTGTGCTACGGCAAACCGGCCAAGGGACGCGGGTGCTTAGGCTCGTGGCCAGTGGCTTGTGGCCAGGTCACTCACCACGCTTATTCTTGCCGGGACTGCCCCGTGAAAGTGGGGTAAACTGCCCTCGATACGCGGCTTGTATATTTTCATGTTTTAATCATACTTACACCTGTAAATATTGTTTTATTTCTTTATTATTTCACTTTAGATGCCAAACCATCAGACGAAAACATCTCTGATGTGTCCTTATTTTAACTTACTATTAATTTCAGTATGTATACATTATTTCGTAATAACAATCATGCGTACAGGGACATTGGAGGGTCGAAAATCATTTTTCGAGTCCTGATGGGTGCGGCTTATGAGGTTAAACAATCAGTTTCCTCACACAACCGTTGGGAAAGGGTGGGTCCTCTCCAATGCACCAAGCTTCTGTGAGGCTAGCTTGACTCTGATTTCGATGGCACAAAGACTCCAACTAAGAGCAAAAGACGTTACAGGACTGTATTTGAGTGAAAAAAACTGATTTGCTATAAATAATAACAAATAACAATACCTTTTCTTCAAGAATAGTTTGTCTTCTAAGAATATATAAAAATATATTTTTTTAAATTTTCATTATGCTTGTAAGATTTTTGTACAAAGTTTTTACAAGCTTTTCGACTACCACACTAAGCAAAACAATTCAACTCTACTTGTTGAAAGAACGGAAATGCATTTTAATAAATAAGTAATAAAATTAATAATGCAAATTAAAATAGTTGCTTGAGTTGATAAAAATCATTTCTAAACACTTATGGTATAGAGATCATTTTCAAACCCTTTTTTCACGTGTACATGAGAATTGTCTTTATGTATAATTGTCGAATGTATAAGATCGCATTCATTTTAAATGGCTCCGATTGGTGTAATGGATGACATTTGAATATAATATTTAGCAATAATTTTTGAATTAAATTATAGAATAAAGAATGTAGGAATTATTTATCATTCAGTTCAGTTCGACAATAATTTATTGCTAAATTTTATTTACGAAAACAAATCATTTATTGTTAATAACATTTCTCATTTGAAGTAGCTAAGCGCATCAATGATAAAATACTGACTCTTTGACATCTAAAATAAAATGAGTTTTTTTAGATAGAAATAGCATATTAGCGATACAAAAATTAATCCTTGAATCGGCTTAGACTAGCTCCAAAAAATTCTAACAAAATTTTTATATTTATTTGAAAACGACTTTTCACTTTTGTTTTCGAGCAGAATCGCCACACACAAAAGATTCGCAAGTTCTTCTGAACAAAGAATATAAAATTCTAAAGGCTTACAGATACTTTTTCTTTGACAAAACTTAAGCCAATGGAGCGAATCGAAAAAAATATCCATCAATTGGTTTGCTTACTTTTGCAGAAAAACAAGTCACAAATAAACTGACACTTTCTTTGACAAAAACGATGAACGTCGTTTTTAAGCTTAGCTGCTGTAATAGTTTGTTAGTCTCTTTACGAAAGTTTTCCTTCGTAAAATTATGAAAAAAAAAATCGTTTGTCGTCGTATCGATTGGGTGAAAGTATTTTAATAATACTTTTCCTCTCAATATATAATCAAAACCGATAATTTTCAAATAGACGTAACCAATTTTTTTAACAGTTTATTTCACATAAATATATTCGTTTCCAAACTAGTTTTATTTTAGGGGTTTCTTTAGTAGTCAACCTATGTAAAATAGTATCCGTAACATTTTTTTTAATGTGAATACAGCGGAAGGTTTACAACTGCTTCCAACTATCCAGGATCAGTGGGACTGTGGCATCTCGATCATCCGGCTCGAAGGACCATAATATATGTTGAGCTGCCCCGATAAATTATACAATAATAAATACGCATGCAAATGCGCATGCTTAATCATGGGGTATATTGTGAGGTCAAAAGAAGTAAAAAAGGGAGGAACATGGAAAGAAAAAGTTGGGGAAGTACTTGGCAATTTCAATCTGGTCACGAAAAAGGACAAACGCCATTTCAAGCAACATTTCGAGTTTGAATTCAAACTCATAAAATTACAAATGGAATACTAATAAATGTAACTGATTGACTAGCGAAGTGAATTTTTTAAAGATGTATTTTTAATTATTAATACAGGTACATATCAATATTTGGAACAGTGAATTACTTTGCATTTTGATAACGAGACGATCGTGCCCTTTTCAACGGCAGGTGTAAGCATTTAAAATTTATTTCGAGACCTATTATTTTTACTTCGTATATTCGCTATTTTAAGGCATGCTAGTATATTTGTATTTGAAAGGTTGGTTTTTTAGATACTGTACTTAATATGCGTGGCACCACCCTCGCTTGTTTTGTCACATTTTCACGCTTGCGGGCACGGCGTGCCAGCTGTTGCGTAAGTAACGTAGTTTAGACGTAGACATAGGTACACCTCGCTTAGGGAATACAACGTCATGCGAACTTCTAGTTAGGTTTATATAATAAACCTACATTTTTTGCTTGTACAGAAAACTACGCTGGAGACAGATTCTTATTTTTAACAAGAAGCAAAACGGAGAACGTTATATTCTCATGAATTACAAACGATATATATTTTTTTTTTACTTTTATTTTTATTATTCTTATTAAAGAAACAAAACAGTACATTGGTTACAGTGGTTGAAATTGACTATAATTTCTGATGGAACCAACACATTAGATTTGTAATTTAAAAAAAAAACTCACCAGAGACATATCGTAGGGTTATTCTCATCCGTAATATCTTCAAAATAAACGATATTAAAAAAGTATACTACACTTTGTGTTAATCAAAAATAGAGTACGGGAAAACTGGATGGGTGTAAGGCAGACCTTGAGCACTCATCAGAGCGGTTCAACAAAGCCCAAATAACATTTATTACTAAAGACAATTCTGGAAGTTCCGGTTAGAACTACGACAGAAGAAATATTTGAATACTGTCAAGTCTACAAAAACAAACTCTTTTTTAAATGTTTGATTTAAATAAAACAAAAAATATTTGAAAACTCCACCAACCAACATAAATACTCAAACTGGGCAATAAATCAATATATACCTACTTACTACTCTCAGTTTGAATACAGAAAAGAAATTAACAAAGAAATACTAAATGCCATGCTTCAAAACTATATAATGCTCTACCAAATTGAACAAAACAAAAAACGGATATGAATATAATTAAAACAAATTAAAATCACGGCTGAGAGAACAAAGTGATAATCAACTAACAATTAAGAAGACAATGTTAGTGCTAGAAAGGAAATAAAAAATATTTTTTTAAATACAGAAAACCCTGGTTAGGAGAATTTCGAAAGGAAAGTTTTCCGTAGAAAGAAATAAAAATTGCGTATATTAAATATTTCATGGTCGGTAAGCTAGATCCCTACAATGTGTTTCATTGTAAGGTCTTATTTGTGGTACGTATATTTAGTAATTACTGGGTGACGTGCGTAGCGTATAAGTGTGTGTATATACGAGAGTGTGTTTGTAGGTTTTATAAGTGTTTGATGTATGCGCATTGAACAGTTTATATTATTGACGTAATGCTCCTTTTAAATATGGGCAGCGAATCGGAAAAAAATTTCGATGTTAGAGTTTGGGAAAATATTATTGAAGTTATGAAGAGCACGGTTAATTGATGAATTAAGTTCTGCATTTGTTTTGTAATAAAGCATGTTAATCAATATTAAGAAAAAAAAGGTAATACAATTAAATTTATTGAGCCTTGATGTGCCACAGAGTGGCAGGGACGATTCAGCGCTACCGGGATCGGAAAACACTCTTGTCAAGGCCGTCGCCCAGTAGCATTGCGCGCCCCTACACCATAGATGGTGAATTTCCCTAGAAGCTGTCTGTACAAATGCATCGGGTTCTCAAACTCAGGCGTGGTCGTTTTAATTCCATTGCTAGCTTAGTCCTTCATCAGACATATTACAAGTTTATTTGTAACCCGGGAATGTTTGTTATTCTGAACAGCAACTTAATTATCGGCTTAAATCTGTTTCACTATATTAGGCGAAAGACAGACAACAAAAGTCTAGAGATATAAAAGGAATCAATATTACTTATAGACTCTTGATTTTAAGTCTTTCCAGAGAATCAGTAATTTTTCTTGTCTAAAAACAGTCTGAAATATGTAGGTATCTATTTGTATCGAGAGAGTAAACTGTAGGTTTCATTTACGCATTACATATTAATACAAGGTTTTCCAATAAGAGTTTTTATTTTGATATTCAAAGAAAAATGCCGTTTTTTAATATGAGTGATCTAATGTTTATTTCGTCTTTTGACGTTCTAATGTTCTGAGTGCAACTAAAAACTCTCAGAAAAAAAATATACTAAAGGAATACGGAAGAATTGCAAACGGATTATAAGAAGAAAACTAACTGACACAAAATACTGTTAATTTATTCAAAATCTTTTAAAATTATTCTGCTTATGACTGCAGGCCTTTAACAAATGAATTGACAGAGTTCCTTACAAACTCTCAGTTAAAAGGTGGAACACGTCTTTATACAAATATTGATATTGTCGCATTCCGTCATGATAATTATTTCGAATAGAAGAGTGCGTGAACAAGTGTTTCGATATATTCTGAATGACTAATATTTTATCAGGAAATTGGCATTCTATCACTCTGTTAATACGATTATTTTTATTCATTAAGAGTGGCTAGAGATAATTTTAGTTACCTTGTTATGTTTGAAGTGAGATTTCACGAAACTGGCGATATAAAAACTGAAAAAAAAATTTAACGAACTTTTTCTAGATAATTTAATTAAGTAGGTAGGTAAATTCACGAAGGAGAAACAACTTTTCTAAATAGTAAATTATTTCTCCGTTTTCTAGGCACACACAATATTTACAATATCACTACTTCGTGTTACTTCAGACATAGCCTTATTTGTATACAAGGAAGGTAAAGTCCGATAACTATCCACAGGAATTAATGTGATCCCGTGCAATTTATTTCATTGGAATTTTTTTTTATGAAACTGTATAAATTGTGGACAAAAATGTCTACTTCAGCACACTGCATGTTATTGTAATACAATTGACACATTTGATTCAGAGTGCTAAAAAAAGTAATATTATTTTTAATTCACAGCAGTAACACTGTTGACTAGTAGGTTATGTTTAAAAACATAGTCTTGTATACAGGGAAGGTAAATTCCGATAACTAGCGCAAGGAATTAACGTGAACCTACCGGGGATAAGCGTACAGTTTATTTCATTGGACACCAGTTGCGTTTTACCTGAAATTCTGGCGATGGCTAATGACGTTTATTGTTGAGAGATATCAAAAGATTTTTTGTTAGTAAAGTACGGTAATTACCTATAATTAATTGTCTGCCTTGTAAATAAATTCTTCATTATCTATTCATCAAATTTATTTATGAATAAAACTGTTGTAAAAACTGAGTTGTTATAAGCACAAGTGATACATAGTGACTCTGTAGACAGCTACTTACAAACAGAATTGACCAGACCCGGAACACACAAACAAATATTTTGCAATGCAGAGTGGTCAAGTTGAAACAGGAATCGCGGCGCTCAGTTTGAGCAATAGCAGGATATTTTTTTAGGAAACTGTATATATTTTTGACAAAAATGTCTACTTCAGCACACTGTTTATTATTATAATACAGTCGACACGTTTGAGTCAGAGAGCTAAAATAGACAATATTATTTTTAATTCACAACATTAACACTTTTGTGTAGTAGGTACAGTATAAAAGCACACTTTCCAGTATGGTTTTACTATACAGTTTATTCATAACTTACTAATAACTAGTTATCTAATAGGTAATAGAAAATACGAGCTGTACTGAACATTAAAATAAACATTAAAAAAAACTATTAGGAGCGCTCTATGCCAAGTAATGACTAATGTAGCTAACAAATGAGTGCATATTACCACTAATGCAAGTGGATATATTACCTACGTCTTACGTTTTCTTTTATACAAGATGTTTAACATTGTTTGACGTATTTGTACAAATTTAAAAGAGAAAAATCTCAAATTTAACGTTTCCAAATACTAAAAAACGAGTTTTGAATATAACATTATTTAGAATGTCGAAAAAACGCATTTCCCATTTTCTGTAAAAGTGTTGCCTAAAAGTCTAAAATCAACGTTCAGAAAATGTTAAGCCAAGAGCATTCAACATAAAGCATTTAATCGAATGTTCATATTCGAGTAAACACGAGCGTTAAATAATTTCAAAGGTGTCTAACTAAATAATCGAATGAACCGATTGAATTTCCATTTTATATTCATGTACTTTCCCGTAGCCGAACTAGTACTGAATGCAAAATATTCAATGAAAAAAAAAAGATTTGCTATAGAAATTGAAAAATTTTACAATTTTGTGAAATAAGTAGGGCAGACCCGTGAAAAATCACTGAATATTATAATTGTAGGATTTGTGAAGCTGAGAGTATTTATTTAAAAAAATATTTGGCTCAGGATGCAAACCAAGAAATATCCCTTCGAAAGTTAGTAAACTAACATAACGATATCTACGAGGCATCTGTGAAAAATATTTATCTGTTTATATTATTTATATATTTATACCAACATTTCCAAATAAAAAAATGTATAAATTAATTAAATTATGTTGGTGCCTACTTTACCGCTGGTAAAATAATAATATTTAGGTACCTAGGAAATTTAATGCTTGTCTGCTCAATCAGTCCCAATTTTGACAATACAAACTTAATTTGAGTTCATGTAAAGCCGTGTACTCACTAGCAACACGATGCGTACCTGTTCAGTTGCAGACAGGGTAACCAGGTTCTCGGTTCGCCGAGAGTTGCTTGCGAACACAGTGGTACAGCTCGCAAGTGAGAACGCGGTTTTACGGGTTAGGACAAAGAAGACACAATCACGCATAAATGTACCATCGTTTCAAAGGCTGCCGCTATAAGAATATTGATTTTACAGAACAGTGATTCACCAGATGCCAACTTTGGTGACGGCTGAACAGAATCTATGGCTTCAGTTCACGGCAGGCAGAGAGACAGAGAGGTGAAACGACGGATTCACCACGAGCTAAACCAACATAGCGACACCAGCAAAAAACATAAACAAACATTTATTTTGAGTAATAACTTTGAACTTGGTTTTACGATGTTATTAATTTATCATAATGTCTAAATGATATGGCGCCCTGGGGTTCTAGCACAGTGAAATCGGTAACAATGTCGGATCGATAGGCGTAACTACCGATGATTTTAAACCGATCCATAAAGTCCTATTTCAATACGATATTGTCGAAATCCTTCATCTATGGTCAGTTTGTAATGTTCGCGAGCACGGTCAAAATATAATTTGGACAGTCGGTAGACAAAAGCCGCTGCTTTTAGCGAACCCTCCAATGTGTCGTATAAGCTGATATGGGTGACATTTTTGATAATCTCTTTCGTTGTGCAAAATAACTGGCTAATTAATTAATAGAGATGAACCAACAAAGCCCTTGGAGTTGAATGAAATCGTATACACGATCCGTGAACGATCGAAACGCAATCAAATGATTCCGTTCCAACTTGGAGGAACAATGGTTGTACGTCATAACTCCTCCTCCTCCTCATAGACCTCACGAACTAATTAACTCCTTTTTGAAGTGAAACTTCTTTACGCGCGTCATGTATTTTCGAGGACAGGAGTAAAACCGACTCATGACCGTCACACAAAACCGTGATCATTTCGCTATAGGAGCCTAGCTAATATTATATACCTAGTTTAGGTCACTCTCCAAACTCAGTTTCGCGGTCTAGAGACAAAGCGCCTGACTGTCGTCGTGAAGAACCGAGGTTCGATCCCCGCCTTAACTAATTTTTAGTGTTAAAAGTACATGCTGGGTGGCTATGCATATTAATGCTATTATTTCAACTCAATATGGTGAATTTATTATTTCTTTAACTTTAACGTAGCGTCTGACGTTAATTCACAGATATGTGCTCCAGTATTGCCAACTTATGTCAATTTTCATTACCAATATAGATCAAAGTATTAATAGTTCGACTGCGCTAGGTAAATCGATGCAATATCATCGGTAGTTCCGCCTAACGGTCCGGTATTAAAGTTATTGACAATACTAGAGGTATTTGACGTCAAACTTCATACAGTTTCGTAAAAATATTAATACATTGGGAAAGTTGAATTGAAATACTAACCTAAACATGCATTGACAGTCCGTATTTACTTTTTGGCACTAAATAATGAGGTAATTAGTTAATGAGGTATATATTCACAAGGGAATTAGTTGGTCAATTAGATCTTTAGCTTTTTCAGTTCGAACGGATTTAATTGATCGCATAAATCACGTCTTTCAATCCTACGAGCTTTGTTAGTATAAACCTTCAGTAATAAACCAGTAATTTTGCATTAAGAATGATATTATTAAAAAAGTAGCGTATATCAACAGTGTTCCAAATTTAACCAAAGGCCAAGGAGATTAGCATTAGACTTGTTGGGGTTTTAGTCGGAATTTCTTATCAATCGTTGACCGTGCTAAGGAATATTGCAAACATATAGGTATAGCGAATTTAGTCAATACGTATTGACATAAGGCATTATGGATCATTCGTGGTAAACCTCCTATGGAACCAGTAGTTATTATTTGATCTTGAATTTTAATTTGACCAATAAGTTGTTGTGTTAATTAACAAATTGAGTAAATGAATAAAGTTTTTGATTTAATCCTACATCTTCTTACTTTTGAAACTGTTAACTTCAATATTCAATATAAAATTTTGTCTTCTGTAATGTGCTCTTTTATTTTTTAACCTGTGTAATTGATACACATGCTACAATTTGTCGTTCACTGTTACATTTCGGCACCTTTCGTGGTTGTACCATTACAACCGACGTCCGAAATCAGTATGTTTAATAATATTAATACGGTATATCTAATAAAAAAAACCACTCCTAACTGGTTCACTGACCTAAAGAGTGACAGCACCGGACACCACTTTTCCGCAGTCATATAAGTGAAACGTTGAATTTTCTAGCTGATTTCAGTCGAAAGTCATAAAACACTTTTTTTAAATTTATCTACTCTATTACGTCACTAGATTTTTCGGGTAAAATACCGGGAAAATAGTTTGGAACTATAAAAATTGTTTTTTTTTTGCAGGAGTTTTGGAATGTGCCATAATCAAATAACACACGTATTTAATTTAAGCCTACCTCGTATTAGTTGCTATTTTTTAACAAAGCCGTGTATTTTAATGCCGCTGTGACAAAATTCATTCTGTATTTGCATGTGGTCCGTAATTTCACCGTTTCCAGGGAAATTTAATGCATTTTTTAGCCCAGATTATAAAATTCTTTGGATTTTTCACATCTCCGAGAATTATTTTGGATGTGCACGAATTTTTTGTGGCAAACTTTAAAAAATCCTGGCTTATTTTTTTCCAGTACGCCATACGTGGGGTTTATTTTTGTGAAATACCAAAATGACCACATGTAAAAAAAGTTATACAAAGAAGAGCTCTCAAGTATTCAAATACCTACAGGTGGACTTTTCATCAAAAATCCTTTACAATGAGCTTAAACACCGCAACATTACTGCTTGTTCATATTTAAAATTTTAATGTACATTGTACAGCCATTTAATATGCGTTTTGAGGAAAGCTATCGTAGATACCTGCCTACTATCCAATGTTTAAATTGAATCATTATTTGAGACAAATGTCGGCAAAAAAAAATAATATTTTATTTATACTTTTTTCTTTGATTACGGAAATGTGCACTGCGAAAATGTTTGATTAAAAAAGGTTTATAATTAATTAAAGACAAATTAAAAACATCAGATGTCATAGCATAAGAGTGACCGATGGGGTGTAATCTATTAATAAGAAAACTGGAGGATGAAACCGTCATAATAACACACACTAGGGAGCCATGATTTAATGGTAGGAACATTAAAGTAAATCAACATTAATATATTAGGGCTATCGAAACGTATTTTATTTTATTTGTTTATTTTATTGATACATAGTACATGTGGTTTTTTGTGATATTTCACCCTCCATGCTAGGGATGACCCTGTGTTATGGGGGTGAATTAATTGTGAAAGTGTAGTAATTAAATATATTGCGATGAATCAATACTCGATATAGTCTCATAACTATGTAATTAGCACATTGTTCATAAACGCATCGCCAACGTTTATCTCGTAGTTTTTGATGTTAGCTCCAATTGCATGCTGTAAATATCTTATAGCCCTGAAACTGAGAGTATATTAATCCCGCAAGCACAAAAAAAATTTGGGTAATGCATTCTCAGCAAATCTCATTAATTTTAAGCGAATGTCGCTACAATGCACTGTCCCCAAAAGTAACTTACGCTTAGGGGAAAGAAATACAAGAAAATATGCTACTTACCTAATAAAATTAATGTTTACATCATTAAAGAAGCAAATCATTTGAAAAGTTTTGTGGATGTGTCTGGGTTTCCAAGTAGGATCATATTTCTCTTATTTTAGGTGTAATTGATCGAACTTTTTCACACAAAGAAATGTACTAGATACAGACGTATAATTAATTTTATTGGCCTGTGCAGAGCAAGTGAAAAAGTCACATGTAAATTGACGACAGCAATTCTCTTTAAAATCGGCGTAGATCCTTTTTAACGATTTTCTATTAAATAAACACTAACCCTTTAGTAAAAAACACGTTTTAATTTTTTTATTGTCAGGTGGTAAAACTCTCGACTAGCAAGCTGGCGATCGTGGGCTTGAACCCCAACGTGCGGTTAAGTTTTTTACAGCATTTGATTAATTTGGGTTATTCACAAATTATTAATTTAAAATAATATAAAGAATACATTTGTGGTACGTATCAGAGTGAAGATACTATCATTATGGCCCAGGTGTAAGACCACCACTCTTGTTGAAACGTTGCTTGAAATGACTTTGGCCGAATTCGGTGACCACATCTGAATAACCGAATACTTATAATATTTATGTTTAAAGCTGTAAGTGGTAGTGTAGACAGCCCTGATTTAATTAATCTCATTGTATTACACACCTATGAGAGATACTCGTTTCAAACTCTTGTTTAAATGTACGAAACCAGGACTGAGCAAATAAGGCTATATTTAGATTACATGTAATTAACAATAGAGTTTAACCCTTGATTTACCCGGTGATTTTATACATACGCAATTTACCTGGTGGAGTCCTCAGGACTCCCGGAAATAAAATCGTTAATTTAACATGAAATAAAACCCTTTTTAAATGAAATGCTAGTTACATTTGTTTATTATATATTTGGTTTTACAGTGGCATAGGTTTTTACTTAAAATTATAGAATTACGGCCTTTTATCAAGGAACTTCTAGAATATGACACTTTTTGTAAAAAAAATACGAGACCTAACTTCTAGTCTCAACATTTCAAAAACAAAACAATTTTTCAAACAAATTTTTAAAGAAATATTACAAAAACACAATCAATTCTTATAAAAGGCAAAAAAAAAAACATGGTTCGAACAAAAAAAAAGTGCAAGACTTTCCAGTCACGGTTGGTGACACAGTCATCGCTTATTTTTTTTGTACAGCCAAAGCACACAGGCTTAGTTCAACTATGGCAAATATATTCAGTTTTCCGTTTTAGACGCGGTGGACACAGGTGACAATACTTTCTCTCATTCCGGGGAAAAAAAATACATTGTATGAAATTCCGTAAATAGACTAAAACTGTAATATTAATACCCCGGTGGAGTCCCACGGACTCCACTAGCGTGATTACTCACCTTTCGGAGCCACGCACATCGACGTCCGCTCTCCCTCGCGTCTGGCGCGTCACTGCGTGAAGGTACTGGAACGCACAATGTTTAATTCCAAAAACGCACGGTTTTATGAGCGCCGAAAGTTTGCAATGAAGTCCCAAGGACCTACCGGGTAAGTCAAGGGTTAACCGCAAGGAAGATAGGTACAAGAAGGCTATAATATATTTTATTTTCAAACATCCTCTATTTTACTAAAATAAAGTTGTTATTGGCATCTGTCTGTTTGTGCGCTTACTTCTTCATAACTACGCATCGGATTTTGAAAGAGTTTTCACTCTCGTTTATAGAATTTCTCCCAAATATATAAGACATGTATATTATATTTATAGAAAGCAGAGAAAAAACGAACAACGCCGACTACACGTCAGCCAGTATTAGACTACTTAATAATATTTTTAATGTCTCTGTATCTCCTACTTATATATCCTTCTAGAGCTTCTATAAATTTTATACTCTCTGTCATCATTTTACGATCAAATGCCACAGTTAATTGTTATTTTTGTTCAAATTCTGTTCAAATTTATTTTAAAGTAAGACTGTACAAATAATTAAATCCGTATAACGAAAGCATAAACACCGCAAGCAAAACTCGATGTCCAAAAGTTGCAATAAAATAAAATCCAGTTCAGTGGCTGTGAGCATAAGCACGCAGTAAATACCCCGGGGCGAATTTCTGTCAGTCGCAGTGCGCCACTGCACGCCACTGTGCGGGTAACGCCACTGTGACCACATTCGTGACGTCACCCACCCCCCCATAATGTGGAATTTACAACAATGGTTGACCATCCAGTCGAAAATTCTCATATCCCAAATCCATGTTTTTAATCCGATTGTTTTTTAAGCTTTTTAAATAGACAGGTATCTGAAATTTTAAAATACGATAAATAAAAGTGATCATTTAAATAAATAAAAAGGATTACGGAGTTTTAAAACCCTATAAATCGGGAAGTAAAATTAATTAATGGCCTTATAAAAATCCATTTATCACGTTTGTTGTGCTGAATTCTGTTTTTATTGAAAAGAATTATTAACAAGTATAAAAATGCAACGTGCTGCTTTTATTTTTTATATCAATGTAAAAACGGTGAGGTTAAATGTTTTTAATAAAATAAAACACTTTTTTGTTTTAAAACCACGATATTTATTAATTTAAGAAGCGACCGGTTTCGCTTTACTTAAGCATCATCAGGGTACAAATTAATACTAAACAAGAAGTACATAATGTGTGTATATATATAACAAAATATAGAGGGAGACAACATGATACAAATATAAGCAACACAAAGACGGTCATAAAATACATAAACATAAGTGCACAAGTAATGGAAAAACCGCCAGATAATTATGTAGACTAATGGGTTATATCAATCGGGAGAAACAAAGCATCAACTAGCATGGTGGTAAGGAGGTAAGGAGAACTGGGAATTTTTTTATGGTTTTATTGGAAACAGACCTAATATTGGACTATGTATTTAGTTTACACCACAATTAAATATCAGGTCGACCAATGATACAAAATTTAAGGCATTACTGTATTCTCATATTGGATAAAGATTTTTAGAGTATGAAAAACATATTTATGCCGACAAATCTACGGCACTCTTTGGGTGATTTACAATTAAATTTACGTTTTTATTTACAACTTAATGCGTCTAAAATTCAAGAAATATGTAATTTATATTATTTTCTACTCAGGGTCCATTATAAGTGATAGATAAAATGTGGCAAGTTGATGGAAGTTAAATTATAAGTAAATTAATAAAATATGGCAGGTTGTGGGAAGGTGAATTATAAGTGATAGATGAAATGTGGCAGATTGGGGGAAAGTGAATTATAAGTGATATATGAAATGTGGCAGGTTGAAAGAAGGTGAATTATAAGTGATAGATAAAAGAGGCAGGTTGAGGGAAGGTGAATTTTAAGTGTAAGATAAAATGTGGAAGGTTGAGAAAATGTGAGTTGGTATTTCAAAAAATTAATTTTGTTATTTTGTGTTTCATTTTGTGTTATTTTGATATTCAATCGTTATAGATCAATGGTTTCGTTGCTTGTGTGGCACGTAGCGCCGTCTTGTTGAAATTAAACGTTGTCCAAATTAATACCATCCAATTCCGGTCATAAAAAATCATTAATCATCTCTCGAAAGCGATCCATTCACCGTAACTGTTGCTTCAGCCTCATTTTCGAAAAAGTAAGGTCCAATGACTCCGCCGGACCATAAACCGAACCAAACAGTCCCACGTTGAGGATAGAGAGGCTTTTCAACAATAACTCTTGGGTTTTCCGAGCCCCAAATGCGACAATTTTGCTTGTTGACGAAGCCACCGAGGTGGAAATGGGCCTCGTCACTCGAGATGATTTACATTTGATTCACTCAAGTGAATTTTAATAATTTCAATGGGTTGTTGAAGCGTGTATCGTTCCATTTTTATTAATGACGTAGATTTTACTAGTCAAATGTCAAAAAGCGACAGCTTCAAAAGTAACATCTATTGAAATAGCGGGCTATTCAAAATAACAACTCTTATTGGAAAATCCTGATAATCCTGATCCAAAATTGAATCGATCGGCCTCAAAAATACAATATGTATGTATTATGCAAATCCCCGACTTTCCATGGCGTTGTTACAAAAATCGACGAGTTTCGTTGGCATGAAATGCTCTGAATTCCCTGAACAATCCTAAGAAGTGTCTGACTGCTATATCGATGAATATTTGCCATATTTCCTAAAGCTACTAAAGCGGTCTGGAGAGTGACATTATGCGAATTATTACAGGTGTTTTCATGTCAAATATTCTGTTAACAGCACCTTGCGAAGTTAAAGGTAGTCCGCGAACATTTGGCTTCATACAGGATCGACATCAGTTACATGATGAGCAATTCAGATGAGATGATTAAAATATTGTTAATAGTATTATAGACGGCCCTGATTTCCGTAACCTTTTTACATTTCACATAAATTTGAATACAAACATGATGAGGAAATTTAGATGAAATGTTTAGAATATTGTTAATTATAGACGGCCCTGATTTCCGTAACCTTTTTACATTTCACAAAAATTTGAACTCGAACATGATGAGGAAATTCAGACGAGATGATTAGAATATGTTAAATAGTATTATATAAGGCTCTGATTTATTTAACTTTTTGGCATTTCATATAAATTTGAATACGAACAGGATGAAGAAATTCAGATTTGAAAATACTATAATATTATGACTGGATGATTAAGATGTTGATAACATGTTGATTACATACAGTTGGTGATGTTGGTGTCGTCGCACGCGCGCGGTCTATGAGTCCTCAACTATGTTTGCTTGTAAGTTTGACAACGTTGCCGAAACTTTCAGGATATTCCCTGGTTGCCTCGGTGGCTTGCCTGCACGTTCGCTTGTGTAATTTACGCAGTGATGGAGTAAACATGTCAGTCTAGATTTAGACTTGCGGTCCCAGATTCCGCACGCATGCTGTTGTGCGGGTAAAGAAGACGCACTCTCAGAGGTAATTAAATTATACAATGTTAATGTAAGTTACAAGATTCATTATCAATATTCTTGAAGATTCATAGCTCATTCATATACTCTACAAAAAATCAATATATCTGAATTTCGATTTTGTTTTCTTGAAAGAATACATAGATAAATTAATGAATGAATAGAATTTTGGCAGTGAAAATTAAGCCACTTCTCAACATCCTCAACATAGAGCTGAAATTCTGTAAATAGACTCGTTGATGTTAACAATACATTTAAAGTTTTTTTTTATTTCAATTCAAATGAAATAATACTATTAAAACTTGAAAATTAACTCCGAAATTCGATGAATTGTTCATATTCTCTGAAACAACCAAGTGTTTGGTATTGAATTTTGAAGTAGCTAAGCATTAAATATAATTAATTCTACAAAAGCATTAATTTAAATGTTTTGTCTACGTCGACAGCAACATTTAAACATCAACCTCCCTTTATTACTGTTTTTAAACTGGGATTAACAAAATTACGCTTTTGTAACCTAAAAAGTGTGTTAACAAAATATTACTTTTTAAGCTTTGTTTTGATTTTTTAATACTTGACAAAAGCTAAGTTGTTTGGAAGATCCGCACTAAACTTTTTTTACTTTATAATGTCGAATACCCATTCATGAAAATTAGTGCCGCTCGTGTTGTTTTGTTATTATTTATAAGTTTTATTTATGAATATTTACCTAAAACTTTTAGAGGAACAAAAATTACTATCTTTTTGAGATATTTTAATGAAATATTACACTTTTTCACAAAACTATTAAAAAATTCAATTTTTATTGGTACAACTTTTCTTTCATATCAATGTAATATATCATTGAAAAGGAAGATAATACTAATAAATCTAAACGATACATCAAACAGAACAAGACCCAAAAAATAAAAAAATTAACCGGCAATCGAACCCAAGATCTCTGTCTTACCGGGAAACGTCTTTATTTCTACACCATTATTTATTATTCTATTTTTAAAAACAGCCGCTTAAAAATAAATGTATTTTACTAAAAAAACTTTCTAACAAGATGATTTTTATGGACTTGACTTATGAAAAATTGTGGAAAAGCTTTTATTATTAATTTTTCTTCACTCACAATATAATTATATTTTTCTTTTTAAATTCCAGGAAAAAGAATGATATTATAAAAATTATTTCGTGTGCTTGTTGGCCATTATGTTGGAAACATTTTTTTCTTAGATATTTGATACCAAATGAGGAATTTATTGGTTATTTAATGTTAATCTTTCAATCTACGTAACAATTAATATCAAAATGTAATAACGTTATTAGATTTAATTTGAAGTTGATGTTTCTTCAACAATACTTTTTTGCAAAAATAATATAATTATTACTTAATATTCATAAGGTACTTCAAATAAGCCAGCTGCTTCTATTATTTCCCAGTCCCTCTTCTAATATTTTTTTATTGGTTACATCGTAGAATGTCGAAATCAAATTTCTTTTTTAAGAAAACATTTATTTTGAGAGAACTAAAATATGATTGCATGCTTGATATCGTTTTCAATTGTGTGTTTGTTTGGGTTGACAATAAAAGGTCCGCAATCCCCATTAGGACCTCCCCTCAAAACAGGACAGGGTGATAAAACGTGATACCTCAATCTAGGCGTCTTCACCCTCGAGATATAAGGCGACAAAACGCGATAAGGCATCGCGACGCCTAAGGCTGTGTTGGGTCTCAGAAGTTCTGAAAAAACAACCCTCCAAATATATATTTTGACTGCTTGTAAGATCTTGCAAAGGGTGAATTCTTTTGGACAAGTAATAATTACTTGCAGTTTATAAAAAGTGATTTATTATAAAGCCTAATAATTTAACGAGACACTTTAGTGTGTGGATGATTGTTGCAATCAAACGACTATTTATCATTACAATCCATTATTATAATACTCTTTCTCTCTCTCTCACTCTCTCCATAGACAGGTTAATACTGAAATTAAAATTTCAATATAATTTACTAAAACGATTAAACACGATACATTGCGAGTATTATACCTTATATTCACCGTTTTTAAATAACACAGATGAAATGAAAATAATACCTGGGTGAAAAATGTATCGAGGTAGTATTTCTAATGTTATTGGTGGCTGTAGTTTTTTTTCCTTTAAAATTAAAACTCTGTTTTAAATATCACTTTTTTTTATGCAAAAAATATAATTTACACGTGTTTAAAAATATGACGGTTACACGTGTATAAAAACACATTTTTTATCCAATCGAGATGACGAATTTTCGTATACATTTGAATTATTTTCAAGGCCCTTTTAAGAAAACAGAAAAAAAGCATCAAAGAAAACCAATTCAGATTCGTCTCCGACATTAAAAAATAAGAGCAAATACGGAAAACTTCTCTGATTCGAAAAAGCTGACAGAGAAGAAAGAAAATCGAATTGAAAAAGCCCGACGCTTATTTTTTTTTGTTTTTGCTGAAAAAGCCACTCCTGTGGCGACAGATATTTGTGCGGAGGTCAAGCGGACCCACAAGTAAAATAAACTGAAATTCAATATATTTTTTCACTCAATATTTTCAGCATACAAATAATCAATGCAAATAAGTAGATCTTATAATTTTTTTATTTATCGTATTTAAAAAGTATGAAAATAAAAAGAGTGGATCGTAATTTTATCTTTTTTCTATATACTTGTAAGTTTATGTGTACAGTTTTATTACCGGCTTTCTACTACCACACTAGGGACATGCCCGCACTATGGAAGTCGAAAACTGTGCTCAATATATTTTAATTAAAAATAGAAGAACGAAAAAGCAACACATTAATAACCAATGTGATTTAATCAAATATAAAAATACAAATGCATCGAAAGCATATTTTCAATTAAAAAATGTTAGTGACATAAATACTTAATTTTATAAATATTAAATAAATTGTACGAATGTTTTAGAGACTTGGAGGATGGTAATAATTTGTTACGTATAAGCTTTTTTGATAGGTTTTTGTTAGATATTAGCTTAGTTTGATAGGTATTTGCTAGGTATTACCTTGGTTTGATAGTAACTTGTTAGGTATTAGCTTAGTTTGATAGGTATTTTTAAGTATTAGCATGGTTTGATAAGTATTGGTTAGGTATTAGCTGAGTACTGACTTATGTGCATTACGCGTTCTGAAAATAATGGCTGGTTTCGCTAAAGCAGTATTTCCTTGAAGCAAAAGATTCGATTACAATTACATTCAAGACATTCTGACATGTGTATCCTGCTTGTGATAAAATCATCAAGGGCAAGGGGTTTTCTTTTAATTGCTTCTCACATCGTTCAAAAGCTGAGTGAGTGGATTACATACGTGGCTGGCAATCAAATCGAAAAGGAAAGGTCGAAACTTTGGAAATCTTTGAGAAATTAACTTATATAAAAAAATAATGATTTTTTCCAATTTTGATTATATTTGTTCAAACCGTCTACCTGTAAAATGTTCGCAAACAAAATGAGATACATTTATTACATTTTGAAAACAAAAAGGTGAATTTACATAACTCAATCCCATTTATAAAACAATTTCATTTTTCCAGGCCTTCTGACTACATTGCTCACTTATATTATATGCCTACATACTGATATATTATATACTAGTTGTCATGAAAAATTTACATTTCTCCATTTGAACTCGAGATGGTACATACATACGTTACGTAAAAATACAGTACGTTCCAAAACAGCGCACTCCCTTCTCCAACCTAAAGTTCTAATAATATAATAAAATAAAGGTACCCAAAAACGTTTCCATTTCCCGCATATACCTATATGCGGGGTACATTATATAGAGTGTTCCTAAATGGTTTACTCTTTTACAATGCTAGTATGTGGGTGGATACTTCATGCTTGTTCACAAGTACAGCGTGTCCTGAAAGTAATACTTAATTTATTGTTATCAAGTTTAATTTGTAAACTTGAGTTTTTCCTGTAAATATTTAAAAATAGTTTTTTTATAAACAAGTTCTGCCATGTAATTATTTTTATACGTCACAACTCTTTTGCCTTCCGAAGGTTTCATCAAACAGTTTGAACTTTTTTTATAAATTAAATTATAATATCGCTTAATGTATAAAAGAAAATGAAAAAAATGAAAATCTTAAAAGCACATATTTAGAATTTTTTTATTTGTTTTTGCTTATTGTGATGTATGGTAATAAGGTTGAGTATTTAATCGATAGATGGCGCTAGTCATAGAGCTTACTCCAGAGTCCGACAGATGTTGCCAGAGTGTAACAAGTACTCGAGAGATCAAATTGCCAGGGAACAATCTTCTCGAATGAGACAACTACAAACCTTCGGGTAATGAACAGTGTAGCTAAATCTAGACCTATTAATTGTAACGTAAATAAACACAATTATAATAAAGAACCTTTTACAATTTTTAAGAGTTCCCAACACCGAATCTACATAGTAACGCAGATATAACACTAATCAACAATATTTTTTTAATTTATGTACAAATGCACCGAGTCCTATATGCTTTTAAAGGCTAAATTAATATTTCAGAACTTGATGGATATGAAGCTATAATTCCAGGCGTAAAACGGTATATGAGTATATCAACAGGACAGCAAAGCTCGGGGAGTTTTTCCTGAACCAAAAAAACAAGCTTCATTCTATATAGTAGTTAAAATGAAGAATAGCGGCTGACTTTTAAATGTTTTTTGTACAATATTACCGCCAAAAACAAATGTATGATTTAAGGCACTTTAAGAGAAAAAAAAGGTTTTTTATTCGTTGAAAATTTGTTTACAATTATTAATCCCGTATCTTAAAGGAATCTGGATCATATGCATACCATGGCGATTAGATTTGCCAGTTTTTGAAAGTGATTTATTAATTGTACAGTTAACATATCCCATGAAACTGATGTATTGGGATTCAATGTTTGTTGTTCCAAATGATTTTTTTTATCGTTGTACTATTTACCACTGGATCTGTATTATTTGAACTCTTCCTGGAAATTTTCATACTTAAAACGAACCTACCATTTCTTCTACGAATTCGCATTTAAATGCAGATCGGATGGTCTGATAATCGATAGGGAACCTCTTGCGTATACTGTGCTCACTAAAGTTCAACTTTAGACTTAATACGGAATTTAATACTTCGTTTGTTTGAAGGCACTATGAAACAATACATGATTGTTACTTCAATGATGAAAACCAGAGATAAACGGATTACTGCTTACCAAGTTTCTGTAAATACGCTCAATTGGGAAACCATATTCTGGGAAAATCCCATATGGACCTGACAAAGCGAACATACCCACAGCATCTATGTACGGATAACTTTTTTATTTATGATCGAGAATTATTTTTGCTCACTCATAATTATTGAAATTTCCCTCAGGGCCTATTTCATCTTTTGGGATGCTGTGTGGAAGGTTTTTTTTAAAGAAAGGAAGGAAAGAAAGTTTTGGGAAGGTAAAGGGTATGAGGGTTCGGTAGGAATCTAGGGATCAGAGTGTCCAGGAGTGACGGTCATATGAATATATAATATGCTGCAAAGGGAGAGATCCTTTGCAGCGAAGGCGATGGGTCGAGAGATCAGTTGGAGCTGTCAAACCAGCTTCACCCGATCTGGCAAGCCACACAGTTGTTGGGCAGACGCATCCTGAACACATTTCACCGGATGAACCACTTGGGAATCCCCAAAGATAGCGAACCACTTGGGATAACCCATGGCAGAGGTATTGGTGATAAAATAAATGGTTACCTGGGTGGCAACAAATTACAATTACTTTAAAAATTAATACGTTGCATTATTTACTGGCGTGAGCAAAAGTTTCTCTAGTGCGCCTGCATCCACGTATGTATTTTAAGTACAAGAGTTTTAAGAGAGAAACAAACTGAGTTATTACCAGTAAATGTGTATAAAGTTTATTTGTGTCATTGCAGTACTGTAGGGCCGGTACATAGAGACCATTGTTTTATTAAATTCCGCCACAGCGAAGGTTGAAATAACTCTCTGTCGCAAGAATGCCAGTAAAATAACAAGTTTCTTTTTTGCTCTGGACTCCAAACTCTAAGTATTTTATTGAAGGAGAAGATAATACATATAAATCTAAACCAAACGTAACACAGTACAAGGTCCAGAAAAACTAAAAGGTAACGATATTTATATTGTTAATTCTAAATTTGAAATATGAGGGCGATAAAAATTACGTTTAAGAAATAGGTCTAAATGGTCAAATTGGTTAAGTCGCCTGTCCCGGAAAGACGAGAGATCCTGGGTTCGATTCCTAGTTGTGACCGTTTTCTTTTTCTGTATCTTGTAATGTTCCATGTTTTGTTAATATTTGTTCATATTATCTTCTTCAATGATATATTACAGTGGGTGGCCGGATCAAAATGATAATTCATCACATCTTTAAAAAGTTATATAAAATCATGGAAAGTGAAAAAAAACTTTATTAACCCATTTACGCCCAAGACTAAAGTAATCGTAGAAAAAAGAATAAATTCATTTTATGTAGTAGGAAATAGAGTTTTTAAACAAAAATAAAAAAAATATATTTAATTTTTTTTTATTTACTAGAAAAAAAAGTGCCGTGCTCAAATGGGGACACTGGGCACATTCAGTATGGTATTTCTCGAAGGATGGTTTTTCGATACACAAAGTTTTTTTGCATTTTTTGCACTCCTCACGTGCCTTACTATGGCAAATAGTGCATCGCAACTGTTTTGTCAACTTCTCCGGAAAGTGGCCAAAACCATCAAACTGTAAATTGAGCACTACAGAGGCTGATGGGTGAAATCGTAGCTGGTCCATCTTCACGTCGTTACTAAGTATGTGTAGATCGAACATGTATGTAAATAACACCCACCAGTCCCACCACCACTTCTTGCCTCGTATTGAAGTTCGATACGTTGAAATCGACTGATCGGCTTGATCGACACCGTCCATGCCTCTGTTGTAATTCATAAATATTTGAGGAATATTTTCATCGATTTTCTTCTTTTAGATTGAGCTCGGAAGAAAATTATCGTAGTTTGTTCCCATTGTACAAACGCTGTTATCCAGCCAGCGAACAAACAATATTTTATTGACCGTGTTGAACCGGTCGTCAAAGTCAGCACGACTTTTCTTTTTCATCTCCTTGACGGGTGTGAGAGGAAATTTGCAGGTCCTACCCTCACGTACAGTTCCTGTAGCCAGATTCCCATAAATCCCGCAGCAATGCATAGCTAGTGAAAAAATTATCGAAGAACACAACATGGTCTCTAGGATCTGTGTTTAGCTTGTTCAACAGGTTTTTCACAACTCGTGTACTCAACGGCTCATTGGTGGGTATTTGCGACTTGCCGCAATAAATATCAAAATTGTAGCAGTAGCCATCAGCACTAGCGAGCATCCAATTTTTATAACCGAAGCGTACAGGCTTACCTCGAATAAATTGTTTCGACGGATGACGTCCAAAATATTTCACCATGGATTCATCTATTGACAGATTTGTGTGAAACACTCCCCATTGCATAAATTTCTTCATGAGAACCTCAGCAAGGGTTCGCATCTTGAACATTTTATCTGATGTTTCAGCAGCTACAGTATTATCACAAAAATGTTGGTACTTTTTGATATCTAAAAATCTGTTTCTCGTCATTGCCTTAGAAACAACAGGTACATTACAGTCCTCGTCTAAAGACCAAAATAGACGTTCGCGAGGCAAAGTGTGATAACCAGATAGAGATAGAATGCCCAAAAATGTTTTCAACTCACCAACGATAATATTGATATCATGTTTATTGTTTTGTGATGCATACAAATCAGAATATTGAAGAATCATATCGATTACTTCCTGATCAAAAATCTTCTCGAAAATTGAAACAGGATTTTTACCTTTGAGATCAGTAATTAGGTTTTTGCATCGTTGTTGTACATTATTCTCATCAAAAGGCATGTGATCGTAGCTAGGCTCGCATTTACGCCAACGGGGCCCAACATTGCATCGTTGCCTTCTAGCGGAATTCGACAAAGGCTCTTCATCAGAACTGTCCCAATCTTCTTCGTTTCTGTTTACAAAAACTTCGATATTTCCAGGAATATCTCTTGGCATGTCATTGGTAATAATATTGTCTTCATCGCCTTCTTTTTCGTCAGTGAGGATACTTGTTTCTGGGGGAAGAGCAACGATATCAAATTCAACATCTGAGTACTCTTCTGCCATAATAGCATCAAGGGCCTTCTGGAGTCCATGATAGTTATCGCTTACTTCAAATTGCCGTTTTGACATATTTATGTGCAGTCAAAATTCTGTAAAAAAAAAGAATATTTTACTCTTTATGTGCCCACTGTCCCTATTTGGGGACACCAACAAAAAAAAGTAGTTCACAGTTCAGTAAATTATATATTTTAACTTATCAAATTTTTATTCCAAAGTAAACAAAGTGTTCAATAAGATTATGTAGAAAAATTAAAAATTTACGAACGTAAACATATAAAAAAAATACTTACATTTGGTAATCACCGCGACTCTGAGATTCACTTTATTTATGACACTAAAATACTTTTTATAAATGGTGTTATCCAAAATGTTTGATATAAAATGTAAGACACATCAATTAACTCGACAATAATGCACTGTTAGCAAAACTTACCACATTAATAACAAAATGGTGGGTAGATTTGAAGGCGTCCTCGTTTGGGCACGGCAGGCGTAAATGGGTTAATTGGGTTAAGTAGGTTAGGTTAGGTTAGGTTAAATTTTACATCATTTTTAATGACTTTATATCATTTTTAAAGGTGGATGGGTATCACCTTCAAATTAAGTTAAAAAGAAAAAGTTGTTTCTAAGTATTTCGTTCATAACTATAGCTTTTACAAGCCACATAAAAAAAAAACAAGAATAAATGTGAAAAAGTACGTTTATATTATATTTGATAATGTATATTCATACTAAGTATCGAGATACAATACGACCCAAACCGGAAACCTCTTTTCCACCCATAGAATGTACAAATGTACATATATAATATTATTTCGTTGGCATATCCGTACTAGGTGTTCCCAAAAAACCGCTCCCCATTCCACAACACAAATAAAACGGATTCTTTTAACGGAAAATTCGAACGATTCTATTTGTTTTGTCTCCTTTGTACCAATGAACACATTCCCAACACTTACACGTTTCTGAACATCATATTGCGGATACTTTTTCTCCTTCCAACTGGAGAATATTTGTATGGGCTTTTCGTTTAGGATGTGAACGGCCTAGGCGTGTTCTTTTTTTGAAAAAGTTGTTTATTTTTAATAATTTTACGGATGAACGTGAATCGCTTTATTTATATGGACAGGCATTTTCCACAACATCTTGAACAACATGATATATTATTGTCTCCTGATTTACGATTCAAGTGTTTATTTAATCGGTATTTTTAGGTCACGTCAATAGGATTAATAATAGACGAGTATGTGCCTGAAAATATGGTAAGAACTAACCCGTTTCTATAACAAAAATTGATACTTGCATTTTTTTTTCGGGAAAGTTGACAGCAATTTTTAAAATTAATACACATGTAAAAATAGTTAACTAAACCAATGATAAATTATCCACTAGTGGTGGTGATTGCTACAGTAAAGAGTTTTTAGTGACATAGGATTACGATAAAGACGGGTTGAAGGACTAGAGAACATAGATAAATAAATAAAGTACAGAAGTGCAGCTAGGCAATATTGTTGGTTTCATAGTACAGTTATAAAACAAATTCATTTTTCATTCTATATTATGATTTTAAGGAAAAGCGTTAGTTTTCTCGCTGGTTATTTTTATAATACATTTGTATCAGCAACGAAAGTAGTAATAGAAATTTATTTTAACAGAGTTATAAGAGTGTTCTCCTAAATATCAAAACAAAATATAATAAAGTGGAATTTAAATTTCATATCATAACAAATTAGGTATTTATGACAGTTTTATTATAACATATTCAATTATCGCAGAAAAACGTCATTTTTGAATGAAAATCGAAAAAGTTTTTTTCCTAAATGTACAAACTTTCTACAGTAAGATTGAAAAATATTATCAAGAGAGCAGTTTCACTATTTGACAGTTATAATGATATTTTAAAGGTCAAACTCTCAATTCGAAAAATAAATTGAAAATCGTATTGACCTTGAAATTTCCGACTGAAATATCAGCCGTCATTTTGTCGGCTGCCCGATGTAATGCGACCATATTTTGCTTAAAGTTTATTTTTTTTAGCTTTTCATGATTCTTATGTAACGACTACGGTGATAAAAAACAAGTACATATCTTATTGACTTTTTGAAATATAATGAATTATACCTACAAACCTCCGCCAATTACTATTTTTTTTTTTAAACTTTTTATGATTCTTTATAGAACGACTACGGTGATAAAAAAACAGGTACATATCTTATTGACTTTTTGAAATATAATGATTTATACCTACAAAAACCTCCGCCGCCACCAATGTGACGGTTAGAGTCATTGAGCTGAGCTTGTTCACAATGTTTTTCATTCGAACTCGATCTGTACGTTGATTGGTCTCTATAGTTTGGTGTCAGTTACTAAAATTCTACTAGATATTTCAAATCACCGAATATTCGTTTTATTTGTGTTTTTGTAGATTATATTCTGCCAAATGTGTACCTAATTAAATAAAGTAAGCAATTTGATTAACTATTGTTTCATTTATTTTATATTTTACCAAAAAATTACATTCACATCTGATCAGCCGTCAATATGACGGTCGCGGTCTTTATAGGTATGTAGCAGCACCCGGTCGTTCTAGTGTTAAATGATGATAGATTACAGATTGTTTTTTTTCCGTTTCTTGATAAAAAATTGCTTTAAACACTATATTTTGTCGTTTATTTTAACTTTTTATGTACCATAGATATATACAACTTTAAACATGATAAAAAGAATCTGTCCTAATGAAGGTACAAAAAAATATTATCAAAATTCTTGTAAGTAAAAAACATTAAACTTTTGGGAAGCACCTTTTTTCAGTACGCAAATCCTAAATGTATTATTACAGTCGTAACTCCTTTACTGCCTTTCCTACTCGCGCTAAATTGATATTTTTACATTTTTCATGATATTTTCAGTGGCATTAAAATGACCCCCATAAAACACTGTTTTAGTACAGGGAAAGTGAGCATTTGTACGCCGCATACATTCGAATGTGGATATTAAAAATGCAACCCTTCGTATTTATCTATCCAATATTATTATATTTAGATGTTTAAAAATATTACACAAACTCCCAATATTGAATTATTATACTTTTAAAATGTACTTTCTAGTACCATCAAACATTCCTTAGTATAAATCAATAACATTTTTTTGTAACTTAATTCCAAAATTTGTAACATTTTGTCAAAATCTTTATAGCTCCGTAGATATATATATTTTATTTTTGTTGCAATATCAAAGTTTTTACATAATGTAGGTATAAAGTATTATATAAGTATAAATTAAATTTTTATTTCACAGTCCTCCTCACTAGGGTTTCCTGTTCTGAAGCGGACTATAGTTTTTATACTTTTGTATTTAGTTTCAAGTTGTCTTTACATTGTCTTCATAATGTTTGTATCTAAGTTGAATATCACTTTTTTTCTCTCAGCCATGTTTTTAATTTTGCTTTAAATATATTCATTTCAGTTATATTTTTGTTTGATTTGGTAGAGCATTGTATAATTTCGTAGAATAGAATTTAATATTTCTCTGCATAAAAGATGTGTTCAAACTGGGAGTAACGAGTATATTTTGGCTTATTGCTCTGGTTGTGTATCAATATCGGGCAGTGGAATATTCAGTATTTAGATATTTTTTTTTAAATTAAGCTTTTGTACATTGTAGACTTGGAAGTTTTCATATATTTCTTCACCGATTTCGATTCCAAGCTATTTGAAGCTTTTGTAGTGTGCTATAGTGGGACAGAGGAATGATAAACCTTACTATTTTGATAAATTCCTTGGCATGTATGTATTTTGAGAATTAAGTCATCCTACGTCATTGACTTTCAATTTTTTGACTTTTGCTGATAGGTTTTTTTTATTATTTTTTTTTGTGAAACCGCACAAGAGTCCCAACTGCTCCCAACCTTTTTGAGCCAGTGAGACCATGGCATCCCCAGTCGCGATATGTTGTGAAGCTGAAGGTAGTAGAGAGGGGAAGAAAAAAGGGAAGAGGACGGTGGGGACCTGGCTATTCAGAACAGGCCAAAGCTATTTCAAGCAATTTTTCTATTCTGAATGGTGGTCTTACACCAGGGTGATACTGAGAGTAGCTTCCACTCTGCAGCGTACCGCAAATATGCTAAATATTATTTAACTAACTAAGTAACTAACCATCACGCCGTTTCCCCGCAGGGGTAGGCAGAGAGGACGGACCGCCAAACAACTCGGTCTTGGCACACACTCCTTGCCTCATTCACATTCATACATCGTCTCATACATACTCTTCTATTGTTCTGACTCTTGACATGGCCCGACTCAAGTATCTGATTCACTTGGTCGTGCCATGTCTTCCTCGGGCGTCCCCGACTTCTGCTACCATTCACATTTGCATCGTATATTCTCCTTACACTCCTTTCTTCGCTCATTCGTAAATGAGTAAATTGTGAAATGACACAATTTAAACCCGCGACTTCCAGCTTGCTAGTGCAGAACCTTACCCCTCGACCACGGAGGCCATCAAAAGGTAGTATATATTACCTATGTTGGAAGTTTCTTATTTTTTTATAAATGTAGCTCTATGAACGGGTTAACGGGTTATGTTCTACTGCGTACCTACTAATATTTCGTTGAAACCTGTTCCATTACTAGAACGCGATAAACGGTGCGCGTAGACTGGATCCGGTAGTTTAAGGACGGGTGTTTCACAAAATTTGAACCATTCATTGAATTTATAAGTTAATTCTCAAGTTCTTTTTAAGCTCTGTTATTATTTCAATAAATATAATGTTGAAGTCAATAATTGGTACGAAAAGATACAACTCCTTTAATACGTTGTAATGATTTTTAAGATGTATTTATGCATTTCACGGTAATAAGAAAATTGTAAATAAACGAATAACGTGGCATCACCATTTTCCAAAGACTGGTTTGTGAATTATTGACCAGTTTTTACTTTATTTATCTTCAGCAATAATAAATCTCGTCCATTCGTCAAAGAACATGACAGAACATTACTGTAATGGTTTGGTTGTGAAATAACGATTATTTTTATTGAAAGTTTTTTTTTTTAAATGGATTTAATGATATTTTTGCATGAAAGGTAGAATGAAGTGAAGAAGATATAAAAAAACAAACAGGCTAAAAACAAAGTTTTTTTACATAATACATCTATTATAAAGAACATTAAAATGTCTTTCAAAACTTTGTTTTGACTGAGGATTGTACCTTCATCTCATTTACTGGAGCCAAATGTGTTGTTTACCTCGCCAAATGCAGATAGGATAGGATTAACATTTATTTCGTATATTAACTACTGTAATGTCATCCAACTTTAGAGAAATGCAGATATTTCCGCCTTTGTATAAATGATTGCGACCAAAGATGCATTGTCGTCGACAACGAGTCTATTTGCCGAATTTCAGCTTGATCGGATGTCAGGATGCGGGTTAATTTCCGCTTCCGAGATTTGCATTAATTTATTCTCGAAAACAAAAGTAAAATTCGAATAGATAAATTTAAAAATAAAGAGAAGAAACATGAGCAAAACAGATTTGATCCGATTCGCGATCGATAAATTTGCATGGATTACTAATTTCTAGAAAATGAAACCTACGAACAAAATATTTAAGAAAACGTTTGATCATTGATTATGACGAAGATTATTCATGTATGCGTGTAACTAAAGCAAGTAAAAGGTATCAGGATATAGTTACATAGGTGCAGTCACAGAATAAAGAATAACGCCTTGTGAACGTGTTTCGTGATCCAAATAGGCCAATCGGGTCTTAAATGTCCAATACAAAACTTTGTTTCAACATGACAACATTCAAATGAGACCGCATACTAAATGGTCTAGAACCCAAAGGTACAAAGTCAGTGGCGACGCTTGCTTCCATTCAAATTTGTATTAAAGGCACTTAAAGTTTTCTTCTTTATTTTACGGGGGCAGAACTTTTACAACATTTTGGTAGCCAGTATGGAAGGCCAATATATTTATTCTCTGAGATAATTGTATGCCCTAGAATTTTTGAGTACAGGCAGGTAAATAATCGATATAAATAACCTCCCTCACCTTTCTCTCTCCATCTTTTTCCCTTCCTGATACCTTCAGCCTCAAAACACAACTCAATTAGAAATGACGTAGTCTCACTGACTCCAAACGGTTTTAACGGTTGTCGTTACATTTTATAAATAACCTCACCAACTTTCTCTTCCCCATTTCCCGTTCCTAATACCTTCAGCCTCAAAACATACCTCAATTGTGGATATCGTAGTAACACTGGATCCAAATGGTTGGAACGGTGGGCGCTACATTTTCACGAAAAATTAAAAAAAAACTGCATAACTATTTTCTAAAGCTTTAAAGATAATTTAGTTTCTTTCCAATGTAACAAATAAAATAAAATCGTTATCCGAGCCATTTTAGTCCAGTAAACCGGCCAATTAGGATGGAGCCAGGCTTGTTCAACCGTAAACGGTAATTTAGTGGTTCGGT